>NC_056746.1:987506781-987516781 GCF_019279795.1 Protopterus annectens | reverse complement strand
AAGAATTTTGTAGGAAGCTGCACTTGAGAGCGTTTTTTGCCAACAGATCTGAAAATTGTGATGACAACCAAGATAGTTCTGTATTAGATAGTTCATTAATGAATATGTCTCTTCGTGAAAATGAAATCATTGATATTCATATGGAAGATTAATGTTTTTTGTGTACTTCTGGCTTTGAATATAACACTGGATATGGAAAGTTTGATGTTCCCAGAGTTCCCTATCGAAGCAATTTTGTTCCACCGAAAGTTAATGTGAAGATTAATGTTTTTGAAAGAACATTGTTCAAGCAAATAGAGATTGAATATAGGAAATTTAGAATGGGCAAAATATCATATAATTTAAATAAAGATGAATGGTTGGCCCTGAATAGTTTGAGGGGGTTAAGCAACCAGTATGTATTTACTCAATCTGACAAGGGAGGTAACTGGGTTATTTTGCCCAGGGAGAAATACAACTCTATAGCTCTAGGGTTGTTAGTGGAAGATAATACATACACTTGTTTGACCTCAAATCCTATAAAGGAATTCATTCTAATGTTGCTAGAACTATTAGAAAGAGGCGAGCGCCTGAGGTTTTTTACATCAGCAGATGTCAGGAAGTTACACATTAAAAATCCAAAAACTGCTAGGTTTTTTATTATTCCAAAATTGCATAAGGATTTCCTATTGTATCTGGCAGGGGCGCCTATTTACAAAATATAGGGATTTTTTTGGAATCAGTGTTAAAATGTTATTTGTCTAGGGTTCCTGCTCATGTGAAGAACACCAGGGAGGTCAGCCTGGACATAGAGGGAATGGATTGGGAACATGATTTTTATTGGGCTAGTGTGGATGTCAAATCATTGTATACTAGCATCAATAAAATATGGGGACTTGAAGCTGTTGGCAAAATGTTGGGAGAAGGACCTAGGACTTATTATATTATTAGTCTTTTGGAATTTTGTTTAACACACAATTGTTTTGAATTTGAGGGCAGGTTTTTCCTACAGAATGAAGGTACAGCAATGGGGGCACCGTATGCGCCCTCTTATGCAATTTTATTCATGGCCCATTTTGAAAATTTATTTATTTATCCAAATAACTTTTTCCAGAATAAAGTCGTGAAATACAAAAGATTTATTGATGACCTCTTGTTTCTTTGCAGGGGGGATCCAAGCGATTTTGAGGAATTCATTCTGGAAATAAAAGATAATCCATGTGGCCTGGATTTTACGTATTTTGTAGGCAGGCACAGGATTCAGTTTTTGGATATAGAACTTTATGTAGGATCTGACAATAAAGTGCAATATAAGCCTTTTCATAACGCTATAGTAGCCAACAATTTTTTTGCATGCATCTAGCATGCATAGTATTTGTCTCAAAAATTCCCTTCCATTAGGAGAGTTTAAACGAATTGCGACAAGCACCTCGGAAATGGAAAGGATGAGTATTGAATTCAACAAAATTGAGACAAAACTTAATGCAAGAGGTTATTCTAAGAATATAATAAAGGCAGCCAGAGGGCATGTTGAATATGATTTAGGAATGAGGGGCTCAAATAGGAAAAGGCTTACACACAAAACAACTTATTTAGAGGAAAGTAGGGGCCAGGTTTTGAGTATTAGAGGGGATGCACACAAGGAGAGTATATTTTTTGTTAACAAATTTTCAGATTTTTCCAGTATTTTAAGGAAAGGAGTATCATCACTGTGGCCTATCATTGTTGGAGATGATAAGGCAGGAAAATTGTTTCCTAACACAGTAACATTTTCCAATGGTGGATTTCAAAATTTGAAGGAAATATTAAATATTAGAAGCAAGTTAACAAAGATAGAAAGGTAGGGACTTACCAGTGTGGGAGATGCAAGGTTTGTGCTAGAGTTGGAAATGTGGATGGAACAAGAATTAATAACGTGAGATACAGTGCTTTGGAATGTTTTGATTGCAACTCTTCTGGGGTGGTTTATATTATAGGTTGCAGCAAACAAGAACACGAAAAACAAGAAGCCCGTTCTGTCAAACAAGGCTATGAGATCAGTGAATGCTTTAGAACCATCCTCCACACCCATAGGGAGCTTCCGAAGCCGGAGACCTTTTGGTACTTGCTTACGCTCTCTTGACTGAGTTAAAAAAATGTTATCAAGCTGCAAAGCTCTGTACTTGGTACAGAGCTTGTCGTACCTGAAAATCTGTTCTTTGAGACTTGGCAACATCGTGGGATGTAAAGACGGTAAGGCTCCAAAATCCCCAAAACTCGGTTCGTTGAACCATGAGTGTAAATCGTGGCCTCCCCGCTCATGTACCGGATCAGTGGGAGGAACCTGCACCTCAGGTGACGCACTATTCGTCTCCTTTCGATTGCATACTCCTTTCTCTCTAGAGTTGGATACCACGTCGGAAAAGGTGATGGAAAAACACAAGGCTAATTCAGTATAAGACTTGGAACAAAATTCAAAAATTAGGTTATTATTTAATATATTTATACATATATATATGCATTTCCATATACACTATAGATTATATTGCACATCAGTTATTTATTGTTATCAGTTATTAGGGTAAATTTTGATGTAATGTTTGGATTTGTGTTTTTGTATTTTGAAATATTGGGTGTATAGTTTTAAATGTTTTTGGAGGGAAATTTATGAATTTATCAATTAACCTATTATTCCATTGACCAATTGTTTCATCATTGTGTTGGTATAAAAGATTACAATGGATTTTATACACTGACTCTGAAGAAGCCAATTGTTGGTGAAAGCGCTTAGTCAGTGACTGTGAATAAATTACTTCATTTACAACTGGTTGTATTGCCTGGTCCTTGGAGCAGTTTTCGTGTTCTTGTTTGCTACACTTGTGCCCTGGTTTGGGATCCTTGTTGGTTATATTATAGGTTGCAATTGTGCAACACAGAAATGGTATATTGGACAGACCAGAAGGAAAGTTAAGCTCAGAATTCTCGAACATTTGGGAGACATTAGGAATAGGAGGTTTGATAGTCCGGTAGCCAGTCATTTTTGTGAACAGCACAGGGGACTTTCTGATGGGCTAGTTTTTTGTGTTCTGGGTAAACCAAGTGATGTGGGTGACAACAATTCAGGTTTTTATAATAGGTTGTTGGAAATGGAATCTAGATTTATTATAAATTATAATACTCTTTTTCCTAATGGGATGAATTTAGAAATGTAAAGTTATAAAAGTATAAAATTATGAGTTTATAAATTTTGTATAATAAAAGTATTTTTATATATATTTTTTATTTTTACGAAAATTGTTATATTTATGAGATGGTTTATTTTGGGACATGCTAAATAATGCATGTTGTGTTTTAAAAAAATTTTTTGGAAAAGTAGTTTTGGCTTTAAGATGAAAAATATTTAATTGTTTTATTGAAATCAATTACTTATGTAAATTGTTTCAGGATGATTTATAAGGAACTGTATTGTGTATTACATTTATTCCATGAGAAGGCGAAGGCCGAGGTACCAGAATTGATTAAACAAATTTATTCAACACAGTCTGGCTGCTATATTGTTCAAGCGACAGTGGTATTTTGGAATTTGTTTCACTTAGAGTGTTTAACTGGGTATAGACCATTGTTATTTAACAAATAGTTGGTTAGATCTGACCACAGACTAATCACCATGAAAATCCATCCCTGGGATTCAGCAAGCAGCCGTCCAGGAATAAGTTATTCCTGCATGGCAGAGACTGTTCCTGTTCAGCATGGAAGCCCACTATGCATAGTTATGAAGGTGCGCTGCCATGCTCTGAAACGAACATGGTTCCATGTACGAGCGCAGGGGGTGTGTCTGAGAACAGAGCTCTCACAATACACATTCCCTTGCACTCCAGAATTGTCTTTTGGCAATTAAAAATGAGCGAGAACACTCGTAACACGCCCAGCTCATCAGGAAAGCAAAAAATATGTGGTCAAAGGCAAAAGGAACAATTGTCCCTACCAAGCATACCTCTCAACTGTACAGATTTTCGCAGAATGCCCAGATGTTTGCCTCATATTTTTGGTGTGTTCCCCCTAAAATATGTAACCTTCTGGCAAATAGCTGAGGATTGAAGCCATTAAATAATGACAAAACATTTGAGTTTAAGACTCCACACATAAATCAGAAAATTCATGCTAATGTAAAACCTATTAATCTATCAACTTTTAAGTTTGTAAGAGCAATATTTAAAATCTGTCCCTATTTGTCCCCCCATCATTGTAGGCTTTGTCCAGATACTGTGTTCTAAGAGGTTGAGAGTTATGCTACCAAGCCAAATGTTATTAGGATGACACAAGTAGCATAAGTACATAGTGCACACCTCCCAACCTGTCAGAGTAAGGAATGTGGATAAATCCAAAAGGGACAATTGTCCCACAAAGCAGACAGTTGATAAAATAACAGGTGTAGCATTAGCAGGGATATTCTGAAGGGTATAAATAAAATAACACAACAAAACTTTTTTTTTTTAAATAAATGCAATAAAGTTTAAGCATAGCTGTGCATGTGTGCCTGTTGCATAGCTATGGTTAGTCCAGCTTAAACAGCACAAGAAGTTAAATAGCAAGAGATACAACATAAACAGTATTGCAATAGTGTAGTGGTTAGAGCATACGCCTGGCGAGCAGCCATTACTGATTCGATCTCCACTATAACCAAGTCACATATGAAAGCAGTACATAAACATTTTTTTAGTATTACCTACTAAATAACATATATTTGTTAACCGGAGTACTGCATTATGTCCAAATGTGAGGTGTCAGTTTAATAAAGTTATGAAATCCCCATATAAACACAAGTGCCTCATACAGTATAGTCACACATGAATAAATGTAATGAAAGCACATTGGGGGATGTCAGGGACAGTAAACAAATTTATAATATGCAATGAATGATGAATCAATTCCATACAGCAGATAGTCTCATCATCATCATCATCATCATCATCTTCTTTCGGCTTTTCCTATTAGGGGTCGCCACAGCAGATCATCGGTTTCCATTTCTTCCTGTCTTCTGCATCATGCTCTGTCACACCAACCACCTGCATATCCTCTCTCACCACATCCATAAACCTCATCTTAGGCCTCTCTCTTTTCCTGTTACCTGGTAGCTTCATCCTTAGCATCTTTTTCCCAATATACTCAGCATCCGACCTCAGCACATGTCCAAACCAACGTAATCATGCCTCTCTGGCTTTGTCTCAAAACCTTCCAACCTGGGCTGATCCTCTAATATACTTATTTCTGGTCCTGTCCACCCTTGTCACACCCACTGCAATTCTTAACATCTTTAACTCTGCCACATCCAGCTCTAACTCTTGCCTTTTTGTCAATGCCACTATCTCCAACCCATAAGACATAGCTGGTCTCATTACCCTCTTGTAGACTTTCCCTTTCACTCTTACTGGTACACGTCTGTCACAAATCACTCCTGGCACTCTTCTCCACCCTGTACTTTCTTCTTCACCTCTTTTCCACACTCACCATTATTCTGAACTATTGATCCCAAGTATTTAAACTCATCCACCTTCACCAACTCTACTCCATGCATCCTCACCATTCCTCTATTCTCCCTCTCATTCACACACATATATTCTGTTTTAGCCCTGCTGACCTTCATTCCTCTTCTCTCTAGAGCATATCTCCATCTCTCCAGGGTCTCCTCCACCTGTTTCCTACTCTCACTACAGATCACAATGTCATCTGCCACCATCATAGTCCACGGGGACTCCTGTCTAATCTCATCTGTCAACCTGTCCATCATCACTGCAAATAAGAAAGGGCTCAGAGCTGATCTTTGATGTAATCCTACCTCCACCTTAAAAGCATCCATCACTCCCACAGTAGACCTCACCGCTGTCACACTACCCTTGTACATATCCTGCACCACTCTTACATACTTCTCTGACACTCCCGACTTCCTCATACAATACCACAACTCCTCTCTAGGCACACTGACATATGCCTTCTCCAAGTCTACAAAAACACAATGCAACTCCTTCTGACCTTCTCTGTACTTCTCCATCAACACTCTCAGAGCAAATATTGCATCTGTGGTGCTCTTTCCTGGCATGAAACCATACTACCGATCACTAATCATCGCATCTCTTCTTAACCTAGCTTCCACTACTCTTTCCCATAACTTCATACTGTGACTGATCAATTTAATCCCTTTGTAGTTACTAAAGCTCTGCACATCACCCTTATTCTTAAAAATTGGTACCAAAACACTTTTTTTCTCCATTCCTCAGGCATCCTCTCACTTTCCAAGATTTCATTAAACAATCTGGTTAAAAACTCCACTGCCATTTCACCTACACATCTCCATGCTTCCACAGGTATGTCATCTGGGCCAACAGCCTTTCCATTCTTCATCCTCTTCATAGCTATTCTTACTTCCTCCTTGCTAATCCATTGTACTTCATGATTCACTATCCCTACTTCATCCAACCTTCTCTCCCTCTCATTCTCTTCATTCATCAACTCCTCAAAGTACTCTTTCCACCTGCTCAACACACTCTCCTCGCTTGTGAGTATGTTTCCCTCATTATCCTTTATCACCTTTACCTGCTGCACATCTTTCCTAGCTCAGTCTCTTTGTCTAGCCAATCAGTACAGGTCCTTTTCTCCCTCCTTAGTGTCCAACCTTTCATACAACTCTTCATATGCCTTGTCCTTTGCCTTCGCCACCCCTTTCTTTGCATGCACCTCATCTCCTTATATTCCTGTCTACTTTCTTCATCTCTCTGACAATCCCACTTCTTCTTCTTTGCCAACCTCTTTCTCTGTATACTCTTCTGTAATTCCTCATTGCACCAACATGTCTCCTTGTCGTCCTTCCTCTGTCTAGATGTCATACCAAGCACCTTTCTAGACGTCTCCCTTACTAGCTCTGCTGTAGTTACCCAGCTATTTGGTAACTCTTCACTGCCACCCAGTGCCTGTCTTAACTCATCCCTAACCTCCACCTCACAATTACCCTTTTTCAATTTCCACCATTTGATCCTTGGTGCTGTCCTCACACTCCTCCTCCTCTTCTTGATCACCAACGTCATCCTACAAACTACCTCCTGTGCTGCCTAACTACACTTTCCCTGGTCACCACTTTACAGTCTCCAATCTCCTTCAAACTGGCCCTCCTACATAAGATATAACCCATCTGTGTGCATCTTCCTTCACTCTTGTATGTCACCCTGTGCTCCTCCCTCTTGGTAAAATATGTATTCACCACAGCCATGTCCATTCTTTTCACAAAATTCACTACCATCTGACCTTCTGCATTCCTTTGTTTAGCACCATACCTACCCATCACTTCCTTATTCCCTCTGTTTCCTTCACCAACATGCCCATTGAAATCTGCTCCAATCACCACTCTCTCACCCTTGGGTACAGTCATCACCACTTCATCCAACTCACTCCAAAATTTTTACTTCTCAAGCATCGCACACCCAACTTGTGGAGCACATGCACTAACAACATTAATCATTACACCATCAATTTCCAGCTTCATAAACATTACTCTATCTGACACTCTTTTCACCTCCAAAACACTCTTAGCATACTGCTCCTTCAGGATAAATTTTACGCCATTTCTTCTCCCATCCACACCATGATAAAACAATTTGAACCCACCTCCGATACACTTAGCCTTACTCTCCTTCCATCTGGTCTTTTACACACACAATATACCAACCTTCCTTCTGTCCATAGTATCGGCTAGCTATCTACCTATACCTGTCATACTGCCAACATTCAAAGTTCCGACCCTTACTGCCACAGTCCTAGCCTTTCTCCTCTCTTCCTGCCTTCGGCCATGCCTTCCGCCTCTTCTACTCCTTCGGCCAATAGTAGCCCAACTTCCACCAGCACCCTGTTGGCTGACAGTACTGGTAGTGGTCTTTGTTAACCCGGGACTCAACCGATTCAGTATGCAAATATTTACTGCTGTCTGCATGAATAATTTGGTGAAAATTTACGCCGGATGCCCTTCCTGACACAACCTTCCCCATTTATCTGGGCTTGGGACCAGCACAAAAAAAATGCACTGGCTTGTGCATACAGCAGATAGTCTATAAAATGAAAAATAAGCAATCCTAAGCATTGCACAGCTCTGCTTGCCAGGTGTAAGCATTGTGTAAATATGACTGCTAAGCAACGAGTAGCCCAGCTAAGTGGATTTACCCACTGGTAAGCAGTGCTGAATCTGTCCCTTTAAGCAATGCCAACCTTAGTTAAGCAGGTTTACCCATAGCTTAACTTAGCTCAGCATATTCAAAACCATCCAATCACAACAAAGGGTGGGAAATTGGTTGTATTTAAACCCCACAGTGGGAATAGAGCTCATAAATGGTTGCAGCTTCCCACTGTAGGCAAGATGGCAGGAGTTGGAGAGGGATTGTACTTTCGGGTGCAGCACTGGGGCATACAGGAGTCCAAGGTCCTGGTAGGACTCCTGGTAAAAAAACATGATGAGAGACTGCTGCAGGGCCAGTACCTAGGCTCCCAATATAAAGCAGAAGCCTGGGACCATCTCACCCATGATCTCACCAGTGCCACTGGTATCCCTCGGACTGGTGAGCAGGTCAGGCACCACTATGCTACTTGAAATGGAGAAAGAGGGAGGTCTTGGACAACTGGATCCAAGAAGCAAGGCAGAGGGGTGATGTCCCAGCAGTGTGTAAGTAGTCATACCATTACTGTTTACTAAAGTCCAGTGTGTGTATGTGATGGATAGGTATGCCTAAATATGTCTCTATTTCCTTTACAGCTGCAGCTGAGTGGGCTGTGAATCAGGAAACCCATGCAAGTAGGCTGCAAAGGCTGCATCGCGAGGATGGTGAGTAACAATCGTGCTTGTAGCAGTCATACCAAATAAATATAAAGTAGTAGAATGTCATCTGGCAATATAAAAACTGTTGTATGGGTAGTACTGAATAAACCAGACAATATGACAGTAATAGTTTCATATAGGTCATATTTAAATAGAACTGTAACTGCCTGGAAATAAAGCTCTAAATCCTGGACTGATTGTGTTTACTCTGGTATTGTATGGCATTTATTGTTGCATTTTCTTAATAGTAATGTTGTATTAACCACTGTCACCCACACTGTGCTACATAAAAAATGTCTAAGAATGTCTGTGTAAGACTGTTGCAAGTACAAGAGCAGATTGTACAACCAAGAGAGACTTAGAAAACACTGAAATGATAGACAGAAATATTGAAATAGCACACTCTACTGTGACTTAAATTGTATTTTTAGCAGACACAGCCATGGTTCGAATCCTGAGAGTGGTAGTAAGCTGTATGCATAATCATACCTCTCAACTGTACAGATTTCTCAGAATGTCCAGATAACTGGCTCATATTTTTTGCCTGTTTCTCTGTCCCACTGGCAAATCAGAGGGATGATCTCAGAATTGTAGTCACAAAATAATGACACACATTTGATTTTCAGACCCCAAAACCTTCAGAAAATATATATTAAAACAAATGCTGTCACTCCTGCAACTCTCCAAGTTTATGACAGAAAAAATCAAAACATGTCCCTATTTGTACACCCATGTTGTCAAGCTTTGTCCAGAGTGTGTGCATTAAGAGATTGAGAGGTATGTGTGTAATATTAACTGGAATATGGGAATATGTGTAGAAACAGTCAGGTAGTGTTAACAAAAATTCCCTCCACAGGTCTGTAAGATAAGAAAACTGTGCCTGTCAATAAAGTTTTGAATACTGGACTGGTAGTGTTTACTCTGGTATAGTATGGCCTGACTTATTGCATTCAGTAGCATCTGATATCAGAATGGTACTGTTGTGTCAACCACTGTTTCTCACACTGTGCTACATAAAATATGTGTAGGAATGTCTGTGTAAAACTGTTACAAGGTCAGATTGTACAACCAAGAGAGACTTACACAGAAAACACTGAAGACATAGACAGCAATAGCCAAATAGCACACTCTACTGTGATTTAAATTGTTGTATTTTTAGCAGGCACAGCCATGGTTCGAATCACGGGA
>NC_056746.1:987496781-987501781 GCF_019279795.1 Protopterus annectens | reverse complement strand
CAAAATATAGCACTCAGCAGTGGAAGACATAGTCTTACCTCACCATTGCATATACCATGACACACAGTGTGGACAGTCATGTATGTGACTATGAAGTATGGGGCAACATTAATGTAGAAAATAAACAGATGCCCATCCAAGACAGATGACAGCACATGTTGCAAACTAGTCATGGAGGCTGCCCAGGAACATGCAGCAACACTGAGGGACTTGCAGAAATGTCTAGCAAGTACTGCTTGTGCAATACCTGTGTTGACAATTGCCTGGACTCTGCATAAATGTTGCCTATGGGTTAGGGTAATCAGATGGAAGAGTTGTTCCACAGGAAACATCATCCAAGGCTCTCTGCAGTTACCATATGCATAACATCAAGTCTCTCAAAGGCATGTGTTGCAATATGTAATGGTGTACCAAGTCCAAAGCCGAAACCTACAGACAGTATTATTAAAAATACATGTGATGCACAACCAACACCTCACTCCACCTCAGGCCTACCATCCCCATCTGTACCTTGCTGGTGCCAGTGTACACCTTTAGGTTTGTTGCTCATTAGCAGGAACTAGGCTGGTAGACATGGTGTTCTGAATTTGGAACACTGCAAAATGACAATCATATGTGGCCCATAATTGTCAATCTGCAAAAAGGTTGAGGATGAGGAGGGGTGTCATCCTAAAACACAACAGTGAACTGAAGCATACATCCAAAGCTCACTTAAAATTGCTGTATCTGAACACAGTCAAGGTCATGAATTGTGCCAGACATAACCCTGATTCCACAGCAATAGTCAAGGTACTGTGTGACCTCCAAGGGCTGTGCCCATGCGCTGACCTTGCAATCTGGCAGAGTTGGGGGACATTTGTAGGGCGGAGTGGCCAAATAATGGTAAGTGAAGATGGGCCATGCTAGTATACCCCTTCCAGGAAAAGTGACTGCTGTAGTTCACTTAACAGGTGCTGCAACAAACCATCATGTTAAGTGTGTGCACACTTATGCAACCCCTATATTGTATGGATCTCAGTCGGTATCTGCACAACTAACACATTTGCTTGATACTGCATTTGATTGCACAGGCCATATGTCACATATCAGGTGTGTGTAATGTTAACATATGTAGTATTGTGGTCTCATTGCATATCAGGGAAGAGGCTGGCATGTCAATAAGGGTATGTGCACTCCTTATATCCACAATAAGCTTTGAAGGTTGTCAGTGTAATTGGATTTTATTGCTCATACATGCACTACTGATGATGAGATCTGCAAGTCAGAGGTCAGACATTCACTTGACATCTGTCCTCATATCATCCCAGGTATGTGTTAGACAAACACATAGGGACTGTGAGCAACAGAGCAAACATAACTGCCACACATATACACATTCAGCAATGGTCTGTACACTCGTGAAATATGGTGCACAATACATGCCAGGGTGCTGAACAGGTGCACAAGAATACTGTGTACATGGGTGCAGGGTGTTCCAGGGGAAGGGGCATCACCTGCTAACAAAACTCCTGCATCACAGAGATGTATAATGTTGGTAACAGAGATTGCATATAGCTGCAGTGCATGCTGTTGAGTGCAATATGTCATGCATGTTGACTGTTGGGTAATGAGAGGTCTGTGTAATATCTTTGTGCCACCTCATGTGTGTGTGTGTGTGTGTGTGTGTGTGTGTGTGTGTGTGTGTGTGTGTGTGTGTGTGTGTGTGTGTGTGTGTGTATTTGTGTAGCGGTAAGCAATGATTTACAGGTCTTAAATTATGTTTTTGTTTTTCCCTCACATGTGGCGAGGTGGATCAGGTCCCTCCTGCAGGCAAACTGATGTTAGTGTCCATACAGACTCTGACAATGATGATAGGTATGGTGAGGCACAGGCAGGATTGTCAGGGGCTGAAGATATGCCATTGGTTGATATCCCAGTGTTATCCACCCCATCCCTGCACACAGTCACATTGCATATACATACCCCATCACCAATGGCCATAGATGAGGGACAGTTGCCGGGTGGTGGCATGGGACAGGACAGTATGGTGACTATGGCAAGTGTGTCTGTACACAGATGACCATCAAGGTACCACACAGGCAGATGTACAGAAGTGCCCATAGGAGGACTGCTGGCCATCATGTCCCTGGTTGAAGTGCACAGCAGGTGTCACCAGACACATGTTTTGGACCATCATGGAGGCACAGGCACATATGGAACATTATACTAGACAGACTCTGAGGCTCCAGAGGTCTACTCACTCTGCTGTACTTGACACCATCCGTGATCTTGCAGTTGCCCACCGTTATTTTGCAGAAATCCTGGATAGACAGTTGGGTGAGATGGTGAGAATCCTCAACCGTGCAATGTCTGTGTTAGAGCATATGGTGGGAGTAGGGTGACAGCCATGTGGACGTAGGTCAGCATCACTAACAGGTGGATGTCTTCATGGACATGCAACAAATCACAGATGCTCCTGTTGTAGCAGAACCAGCACCAGCACTGCAGGGGGAGTGCTGTCCACACCACAACACAGGAGGCCACGTGCAGGTGGTCCTGGCCAGTTCCAACAGGAACCTGGATCCAGCAGACATTTGTCATTATCAGGGGTGAGGATCATATCTGGGCTTGTACCCAGTAGTGCCCATGGAACCCCTGGCAGGCACAGTTCTTGTGTCTGTGGCCGGAGATAGTGAACTGCGCACCATACCATGTACGGTCTGCAAATGTCCAACAAACCCCGTATGGGGCAGCCACATGGCAGAACTGTGTGCATACATACACACATGCACTCACATCACCAACACGGCTAGGGCACCTCCATACCTACACACACCACATCTGCACAGCTCAGTTAAAAATGAAACCCCCCTAATACACACACATGATGTCAATGAAATGGCTCAGCCTCTGTCTCTGGCAAACCCACAACACATCCTGTACATATGATGATACCTGTGACACAACCCTGTCATCCATACCATCGATGTAGGGACAGGCTAATATGGTTCTGATGCACAGGGTGAATGTACTAAGGTTAAGCAATGTAATGCTGTTGAACATGTTTTCAACTGGAAAGTTTGATACTTGCATGTCAGGATGTGTAGCTGTCCAGCAATGATGCATTATAGCTGTTATTAACACTGACTGATTGTGGTCTCCATAATGTATTCAGTTTGTGTTGTAGATGTCTGTGTATCAGCAGGATGTTGGTCTGCTGACCTTTCCTACAAGGGGTATAGCACTGTGGTGACACACTGACTGTGTCATATCCTGGGAACAGCTGAACACAAGTAACAGGTCTGTATAACAGTTACTGCATATGCCACATGGCTGATAGGTCTGAGGGTTGTATGCAGGTGAGTGCATGGTGGCTTATGTCAGCAGCCCTTCTACTATGGACAATGGTAAGTGTACTAGGTGGAACACACTGCATGTTTGTGTGTAACACACACACACACACACACACACACACACACACACACACACACACACACACACACACAGGCTTTGGTGTTGATGCAATACACAGAGAATACTGAACACATGGACATACTTAATTTTGCAGTGAACCCATTTTAGCCTATATAATTCCACCAAGACAAAATAGCAAAACATCACATCAGTAAATAATCAGTCTGCTAGTTTAATGTCATTGACAATGGTACTGGCAGGGTATATGTCCTCTTCTCCAATGTAATACAATCCTGGAGATGGTAAACATAAGTGTGCTGGTGTGGGTGGCACAGCCCTCCACTTTGGAGGATGTGGGACGGCGTAGAACCACACATAGTGTGATTGACAACTACTTAACCTGTTAACATAAACTGTACAGTATTACAGCAGACTAAGTGGGGGGATACACACATGAATAACCACAATGAGGGTGGCTGTGCCCACAACATCCACACCCAACTATATATACCAACTCCAGTATCACTGTACAGCTGTACAGCGGGGAAGAGGGCATTTACACATCTACTACTTGTTTTGATGGAATGAATTTCCACAAGATGATTCCTTTGAAATGCTAGCATTTGCCAGTCGGTTCTTGGACAGATGACCTCCTGGGACATGTATTTTCTGCAAACTGAAGTAGATACCCTCACATACACACACACTTACTTGGCAACAATGAGAGTAGAAACCCGACCTAGGTACTTATTGCTACTAATGTGTTTGGCCTTAATTGCACACACCACACAGCTTTTAGGATGAAGTGTGTCCCGAGTTTCTTGTTAAGTGAAGAACATCACCAGGCCTTGTACAGTATGGTAATGGGGAATGTACTGGGTATTAATGAACAATACATCATATGACATAATGTCATATACACATTGACAAACACATAACAATCATAGACACATCTGATAGACCTGGGTTTATCAGTGTTAACTACCTTGCCAGTGAGTCCATTCTGTTACAGATAATTTGCACACAGCATATGCATCATTGGGCTGGATAGTATAATCAGTTACCTTTATGGTTGATGGTGACAGTGGTCCTCATACAGTGGACCTTGGGACATCTACTAGGGGTACCATGGTGTAAAAACAGTATACCCAGCACTCACATCCTACATTAGATATTTTACTCACTGAAACCCATGATAATACTCTGACATACCCACTATCACACATTGACCAGGACTGCAATACAACCCCTTGTCTATCTCATCAGTGCTACTATGGGGATATGCATTTATTGCACATGCCACAGGGATAGTAGGGTGATGGTTTGTCATGGCTCTCCTAATGTCAGCAACATCACTATCCCTTATACAATATGGCAAGGTGTATTGTATTTGGAGAATGTGGCCTCAGAATGCTGTATCCTACAAATATACACAATTACACACATACACATACTTGCCAGGACTCAAAGCATAACCCATGCCTATCTACCCATTTGTAAAACAGTGTTGTGGTGGTACTGCAAGCTCAAGGTAGTCCATAGAGTGAAGAGTGTAACAAGGTACATTTAATGTCCATTACAGCAGCAGCCATTTCTAACTATGGCAA
>NC_056746.1:987376781-987491781 GCF_019279795.1 Protopterus annectens | reverse complement strand
ATGCCAGACTTTAAATCATGTAGAACAGCTATATCCACACAAACCCTGTTTAACCAACATTAATTCAAATGTAGAACAGCAATACTTACATTCTATCCCCATGTCTGGAACATCCCCTTCCTGTTTGTTGGCTTGTCTCCACAGTGTGTTTTGTAAGAGGTATTTCCAACTACCCTCGGTGATGCTGTTTGTCAAACACCCACATGAAGTCCTGCTCACGTGAAGGAAAAGGGCCAACACCCACATGAAGTGCTCAGTTATACCACATCTGTTCCACTTGCAATTAGCACATGGGGCACTGCAATTCATGCACAAGCCATCAACTGATCATGAGCATTATTTACAAAACTCAAGCTGCTGCCTATGCATTATAGATGTACTTTTCCACATCCACCAGAGAGGGAAAGAGAGAGAGAAAGAGAGACAGAGCCAAAGTAAGAAAGGAAGGGAGTAAAAGAGTAAGAGCCAAGAGTGTTTGTGTATGATCCATGGGTGGAGAGTGGTATCTGGGCATTACAACAGTTGCCTGTATTGTTTACTAATCCATACTGTCACATAGTAATTGCACATGGCTGTACACATTTATAGCTGAGGATTGTCTATAATAACCTCTACAGTGTTTGAAAACTGTTGGCATTGTAATGTGGACAATGGGACGTATAGGTCATCATTATAATGATGTAGCAAAACCCACACTGTAATGGATCCTGTCATTACACAAGCCTACACATACCTTGGTATCGACTAGGATGGGTTCTCCTCTGTTGGTTCTGTGTGTGAGGCATGGCCAGCACAGCTCAACAATTTGCTGTAGTAGGTCTCTGTCCACCCTATAGTGCTCCACTTTCTCCAACTCATGTAGTCCCTGGTAGGTTATCCTGGGTCTGTACACTCTTCTCCTTCTCCTCAGTGTGGGTTGGCCGTCAGCATTCTCATCCTCACTACCCTCAGCCTCTTCCACATGTTGATTTATGATAGCTGCTGCAGTCTCTATCATTTTGTTAGTTTTGGCAGGTAAAATTTCCCTGTCTGTGTACACCGGTGATGTAGAGTTTGTGGGAGAAACCAGAATGAAATGTTTCCATAGTTTATAGTAGTGTGCTGGGCTGGGTTGGCCTGCTGCCTGTATAATTGGCTGATTCTGATAAATTTCACCTGTCAGCTATGCTAGTTCTCCTTGATTGCCTTCCTACTGTTGTTTACCCTTCCCATTGCTTTCCCATTTAAGCCCTGAGGCATGCCGTGCATACCCAGTGCTCAGATGTGAACAGAGCTGCTATTTCCTGTTTTGTTTTTTTTTTAAACCTGGTGCAGAGTATGCACACCCGTTTAGGCAATGTAAATACTGCTAGGCAGCCTCAGACACACACACCTATCTTAGCTGTGCTTAGCTAAGGGCAAACATTGGCCACAGAGCAACAATAAGCTTACAGCATGCATGATACTCCCCCTTATGAGGTCATCTATGTCTTATGCTTATACCATGGTGTTGCCTCACCTACATGGTTGGGTGCAAGTTAACACTGAGGGGAAATCTGTGATTCAGTATCAATCCCCTCATTTGCATAAAACTGACTGCTAATGCATGGTTACAAAACTGACACTCAGCCTTCCCCCTTATGAACCACTATTCCATGGTATTGTTGTCTTATGCATGGCATTGACTATTATGGCAGAATGCTGATTTGGGTTTAAAAGCTTATTTCCAACTTTTTTCTTATTTTTGGGCCAATCCCGTTTGCGCACCATTGCCCTACTCTTAAACGGCCGATATCAGCCAAAAAAAAAATAAAAGTTATTTTTTATAATTTTGCAACTATTTCCCATGCCAATGCCCATATATTTGGCCATTGGCATGGGTACTACATTGAATACGTTTCCTTTTGAGCTGTCATGCCTCTGTTTTGTAATTTTCAGAAATGTATTTGGTTAGTAGCTGAATACATTTCTACAGTTTACACTATTCCTGCGCACATGCCTGCCTGCTTCCTGGATCACTAATTCACCTCATTTGCTTGGTTTTCACCTGAAAATGGGGTAATTAGCATACAGGAGCTGTGTCCATGCAGAAATAGTGTAGGAGTGCTCGTGCATGTCCCAGGAGCTCGTTTCTGGATCGCTCGGCGGCCATATTGTGTTCAGCAGCTCTTGCTCTAATCCTGCACACCGTGCAGAGCTTGCTGAATCCCAGGGCATATCTTAGTCACACCCCCTGCAAAGGTAACCACCATGAAAAACTCCTCCAAAGCTTACTTTGGGCACATAAAAACAGAGGTGGCTAACTTCACGGTACCCATGACAATGAAAAATAGATGTATGACTGCAGAATCATACACCGATGCACTGTACAAACATGTACATAAATGCATGGAACTAGCCATACCCAAGAGAACCAAGATGCTCTCCTCCTAAAAAAGGAAGCCAATCTGGTGGTTCTTTGCCATTAATAAACTCTACAACAGATGGAAGAATCTGTTGCAGAAAAAGGTGAAGTCTCAAGACTGGAAAAACACCCTTATTAGTCTCAACAAAAAGTTGAGATCCCTCATAAAAACCTCTAAAGCCAGCTATTAAGGCAGAATTGTGGCAGACACTAAAAAACAAACATAAAGCCTTCTATAGTTATTTCAAGAATCTCCGCCACAATATCCAGGTTTGGTCTGAGTTACTTTGAGTCAGTGGGGCACTGTGGATGAGGGCAAGGCAGTTCATACAGCTTACCTCGATCTGGCCAAGGCCTTTGATAGCATTCCCCACTCAGGAATTATTGATAAACTCACCAAACTAGGCATCAACCCCTATATCACTAGGTGGGTTGCAAATTGGCTCACAGATAGAACCCACAGTGTGAGAGTAGCAGAGTCCAAGTCAGACTGCTAACCAGTCATGAGTGGAGTCCCACAGGGATTGGTCCTGGGTCCTCTCTACTTTGGCATCTACTTCTCAGAAGTCCAGGCCAACATGGAGGGACTCTGCCTGACCAAGTTCACAGATGACTGCAAGCTGGGCGTCATTATTAACTTCCCAAGTGATGTAGACATCCTACAGAAAAGCCACACTGAGACCAATGACTGGCGTCAAAACCATGGCCTTAAGCTTAATGCCAAAAAATGCGTCATCATCCCCTTTGGGAAAAACTCAGTTACCACTAATTACCACATTGATGGGAGCCCACTGAACACTGAAGGCATTATAAGAGATCTGGGGACACAGGTTGACAGCAACCTCTCCTTCGACCACCACATTGTCACTGTGGTCAGAAAGTCCTTCTATATGGGACATTTTATCGCCAAGGGTTTTGCATGCAGGCAGAAAGAGGTCATTGTCTCTCTCTACTCTTCCTTCATTAGGCCAATCATCGTGTATAATGCCCCATTTGGCATGTACCTCACTAGACACATGCAGCAGCTGCAAAGACCACAAAAGTATCTCACAAAGAGGATCCTAGGCCTTAAACACATGTTCTACATGGACAGACTCAAAAAAACTCCAGCTATTCTCTGTCTCATATCATCTACTAAGATTCAATCTCTGCTTGACTTACAAAGCCATGTCTGACCCAGCTTTCTTACAAATGCTATATCTAAAGAAATCCCAGTCCCTCCACACCACACACACTGCAGAGACCTCAGCCTCATTACCACAAGCAAAGGAGCATACTGGAGGGACAGGTTCATAACCCAGAGACTCCCCATGCTATGGAATAGACTTCCCATACATGTCAAGCAGAGCACCTCACTGCCCTCTTCAAGAGAAATCTTGATGTGTAGATGGGAAATAGAAATTTCACCCCAGAGATCACTCCAGTGGCTCTTCTTGATAGAGGCGCTAGGTACTGACATTGGGCGGCACGATGCCAGGGAACTTATATGGGCTGGGCTTGTAAAGGCTCCAGGGCCATTAGCCTAGTACACACCTATGAACCAATGAACAATTACAGACCCATTTTGTTGATTAATACAGAGGCTAAATTATATGCTAAGATCTTAGCAAATATTTTGGCTTATCTTCTCCCTTCCATTCTCCATTCCACTCAGCCTAATTTTTTCAAAAATAGATCTAGTAGTGACGATATCTAAGCTCTTTTACTGTACCTCCAAACTGATAATGATATAAACAACCTTTAGCAGCAATACTGGTTGAATTTGAAAAGGATTTGGCACTATCAGGTGGGATTTCCTGTGGTACATTTTAATTAAATCTGGCTTTCCCAAGTCTTATGTCAAGTGTAACCAGACACTTAATGAGTCTTCCTTTGCAAGGGTTTTATTGAACCAGGTAATTTCACCCCTGTTTTTACTAGGCTGGAGCACTAGACAGGAGTATCTTCCCCCTGCCTTCTTATTGGCAATTGAAATACCCATGATAACCAGACAAAAGCCCAACTTGCATGGTTGGGAGCTAATGGAACTTTAATTCCATATGTTCCTATTTGCTGATGTTTGCCTTCTACTAACTGTAGATCATGTGAGGGCTATCCCTATTTTACTGGAAATTTTATCTCTTTTTAATTTTTGTTCAGGTCTATGTGTAAATCTAAGAAGAATGGAAAGGTTTCCAGCCAATGGTGCAACTTCATCCCTTTAAGCAAGAGAATATGCTTCTGGCTTTTGTTTGGTGTAAATCCTCACCTTCTATCTAGGTTTGACGCTAAGCACTGCATATAGGGATATTTATTTATTTTTATTATTGACATTTGTTTACTGGGAAAGTCCAACTGAGTAAAACCCCATTTTCAGAGGAGGCCTGGGGAGAAAAGTTCCCAATTATTACAAAACATTTTAAGAACAATAATTTTACAATATTCAAAAGTAAAACAAAAACATCTGTAGTTTAAATAATTATAACAAATTAGATATAATATATAAACATTGGTTAAAAATCAGCACAAGTTATATGACCTTCATTTACTATTTATAGAAATTTTACACAGTTTGTAGAGAAATTAAAGATAAATTAGTCTAATACAAACAGGAATACAATATGATCTGAGGGAAAACAGGCTTATGGTATATTTAAAGAGAAAGTCAGGGAAAAGAATTTGATAGCAGAATTAAGTAAGTGAAGAAGGGGGAGTAAGGAGGTAAAGGAATGAAAAAGTACTTGTTCACATTTAAGGATATAGTTTATCCTGGTTTTGAGCAAGAACAGAGGCAGAGTTTAGCCAGGAAATATTTCAGAGTGGTTTTGACAGATGGGAGGGAGTATATTGAACTGATGGATACAGGTAAAGAGTTCCAGGCCTTAGCAACCTTATACGAGTACAGACAATGCCCAGCAGATTTGATAGGTTTATAGACAAGAGTTTTGGTCACTGGATTGCAATGACAGGCTGGGAACATAGCTGTGTAGACTGGCTTTCAATGCGAGGCAGGAAGATGGATGCTGGATAATTTTATAGGTGGTAAGAAGCTGTGCATATGCTAGTTGATGAGGCAGTTCAAACCAATTTTGTTTTTTTAGTGTTATACAGTGGTGGATTCTGAAAGGGGTATTTGCTGCAAATTTAGCAACTTTGTTAAAGCACTGATCAAGTTTGTGAAGCCTGGAGGTTAATAAGGATGGGAGCACCATAAAGAAGAGTGGGGATGAAATAAGTAGTGGCTAGTGTAGTTTGAGTTGTGTTGGTGACAAAGTTTTTGGTTCTTTAAGGTATTCATAGTTTTTGATGATTTTTTTTCTTATGCAATTTTGTATATGCAGGTTGAATGTAAGATTATCATCCACTATCACACTTAATAATTTACTGTGATAAGTGACTTCAATGGTTGTATTATCCAGAGAGAGGACTTTAATTTTTTTTTTTCACGAGAGAGGGATTTGAGAAAAAAAGTAGTAGTTTGGTCTTTTTTTTGGGTTGAGGCAATAAAAGACAAAACAAACTGGTAAAAAGACAAAGAGGCAATGGACAAAAGACACTCCATCAAAATCCAGTTCAGTAGAACAGTAGTTTAATAAGGTAATGTTAGTGCTTTCGTACAGGTCCATGCCTGTACTTCAGACAAAAAAACAGCATTAACAAAATGATTTATATACCTTCCCCCAACAGGTAACCACACCTACCAAGAATTGCATGAACAATTAATGAATTCAATGTATTAATTTACAAAATAGTCTATTTGAAATTGGTCCATTGAAATTAATCCGTTTAAAAACTTATAGAAGTGAAAAACTGATAGAATTAATAAAAAAATAAAATATAATATGAAAATGAATAATAAAATTCACTTCTTATATGGGCAACAAATGCATATATACTGTTACATACATTTATATAAATATATATGCATATGTATAAATAAATACTAAAATTCAATAGACTTACAAATAATAAGAAATATGTATACAAATATAACAAAATTCCTATCTATTTAGACTCCTTAGTTTAAAAAAACTCAATGGTTCCATTAGGGGTGGTCCCATTCCATTATGGTTGGAAAGATATGAGCTTTTATGGCAACTCAGGTGTGATGCCTTTAGACATCCAGATATTAATGATGTGTGCTCCATAGCCTGTATTTTGAAACTAAGGAGTCTAAATAGATAGGAATTTTGTTATATGTGTATATATATTTCGTAGTATTTGTAAGTCTATTGTAAGTTTGTTTAACAGTAGTTTTATATAGGATGTGGTCACAGGTTTGAAGGTGAAAGTGGATATGGTGATGTGTGGCTGCTGGGCATGGCTGGGATTAGATGTTGAGAAATCCTTGATTAGAGGTGCTATACTGTCTACAAAATATGAGTTGAACTGTACTGCAGTTTTGAGTGGTGAGTTATCTGGAGTGGAATTTGGGCTGGATTTTTGGATGGGATGTAAGATTTCTTTAATTTATATCCAAATTAAAAACACACTTGCAGTCACCAGAAGTAAAACCCAAGTCTGGTGACTGCAAGTGTGCTTTTTTAATTTGTACTTCAATGTTATGGATGGATTTTCTTTGTTATTTAATGGATATCCAAAATGTTTTAGAGCTTTGTTTAGTATTATTCTGAAGGTTATTATAGTATAGCTTTGTCTTCATTTATTTGCTTTTTAGTATGATTGCTAACCATTCTGAAGTTTTCAAAACACTGAGATGTTTTAGATGTTTGCCATTCTTTCCATGATTTTTCTCTTTCATGCATTAGCATTCTACTTGTTTTGGATAGTCAAATCGCAATATTTGTTTTTAGTATCTTCCGTCTAGGAGGTGCAAGGCTATTTAGGATATTTAGAAAAGTTGCATTTTATTCATTTACAGCATCATCTAAGGGGAGGATTTTTAGGAAGTTCCAGTAAGTAGACCATAGTGTAGTAATGAACACTTCTGGGTTAAACTTGAAAAGGCTGCATGTTGTTTTATAAATATGCTGTTTAACTGGATGTGTCAGATGTCTAGTCATATAAATTGGGAGATGATCCCTGAGAGAGTATGACATTGTACCTATGGTGGAGTATTTGTTAGGGTCTGATCCTGGAATCCAGTCTAATAGGGAGTTCGATGTCTTTCTATAATGTGTGGGGCTATTAATTAATTGTGTGAAACCATACAAGTTCATAGGTGAGTTAGAGTTTATGTCAAACCAGTTGACATTCTGTCACTTGAATGTATGTTTTCTTGTGAAAATGTTATGGATATCCAATGTAGGATATCTTTTGGTATAGCTGTATTGCTCCCAGGAGGGATGTAAAAGACAATACTACATATTTGTTTATAATTGTTTATTTTGAAGAAAGCAATAAGAACCTCTGCCAAATTGAATTTTGGTATTGGTTTGCTGTAAGGGTAAATATGGAAGCTGTTGGGAAATATTAAAGCAATGCCACTACTTTTCCTCTTTATACAATCATTACAGATGATAGTATAGCTGGGGGTAAAACTCCAGAGTCTTTTATGATGGGTTTCGGACAAGTTTCAGTTACAGCAAGAATGCCAGGCTTATGTTGTGTAATCCAGGGATGCATTTCAGCAGTTTTCTTTCTTTTTCTTTAACACATTAATTGAATCATCACTTGTGACATAGGCAAATTTATATTTATACAACAGTAATCAAATTGTATTAAATTAACGTTAACAAACATTATACTTAAGATATATTGCTATGTATCATATAATCTAAGCCACATTAGAAAAAGTATTCATTTCCTGCTGCCCCTTTTTTAAACAAGAAAGGTCGGTACTTACATATTATCGCAACCACTTTTTTGTGGTAATACCATTTGCTTCCCGATGTCTAAATGGTACCAATAATGCAGTCAAATATCACACAGACACTGTTTTCCTTTACAATGAAGTTTGTTTAGGCAAGGTTATAACTTAAAATTTTGAAATATTTATGTTTTAGTTAAGGTTTGGCCGATACTTACTTATTCTCGCAACCAGAGTCTATGTCAGGTCATGCTTGCAGCTTCTTCACTGTGCATTTCACAGTAGCTGCAAAAATATATGAAGAACAGAGAACGGGTCTACTGAAAGACATAGACAGACATACACAAGAAGAGACACAAAAATAAAAGGTCATGACATGGTGAAGGAGTTACTTTTCCCAGAGCTAGGACAGCCAGTTGGTGTCATTTGCCATTACGTCCTGAAAGCCGTTATGGACTCAGAAGGGAAACTCATACTTGGGAGAGCATTTTGAAAGGGGAATGTCAGCTTTGAGGATGTAAAGTATGACATGGGAATGAGGACAGTATGTGTCTCCCTGTCAGAAGGGTTTACGTTTTTCAAGACTGCTTTGCACAGTTCCAAAAAGTAAGCAGGGATCTCAACAATGGCGACTGAGTTCAGTGGGAGAATGTGGAGTGTAAAAAGGCTTTGCCCCGATGAAGCTGTACCATTGGCATTTACACAGTAAGCTTCTTCCCTCACTGTTTGAAAAGAAGACCACATGTTATACTGAAGTTGTAACCAAATAAATGAATAAAATTACAACAGAAAATGCCTGTTAATGTCAAACACCTTCCAATGTCATGCCAACTGATACAAAGGAACCATATATAACCGTGCCACCATATACTTTCCACATTCCTACTGTGGTCCAAATACTAAATCATTTCACTTTGTTCACAATCACAAAACAATCACAGCCCAATGTCAGAGACAGTTATTTCTTTAACCTTCCAAGACCGGCACTAACAGAATGAGTCCTTTCTGCATAGAGGTCTGAATGCTTAGAGGTCTGAAATCTGGTTGCGATAATATATAAGTACCGAAACGTCTTTATTAAACCATCACTTATGGCTTAAACAAACATGCATTTATATAAATGAAAATAAACCACACCTACGCAATCTTAGTTGCAAGCATTTTGCATCACAAACCATGCTGACACACTCCCATTTGCAAACATTATACATCATTTATAATCTGCCCAATCATTTTCAGTCAAATATTGCATAGCTCATTTAAGTCCTGCCTTCATTTAAACCCCATCCCTCCCCTGTATGTATTGCTACAACAATTCCCATTTTTTTCCTATGTAGTTTGCTCCTACCCTTTTCCAAAGATCTCAATTCCAGTTGTTTTATCTCTATTACTATATTCACTACTTCTAATATAGTTGGTTTAGATTCTGATTTCCATTTTTTAGTAATTGCTTTTTACCAGCCACCATAATTAGACACAACAAGGCCTTACCATGTCTAGGCAATTCCAATTCTGTAACATAGCTCAGAAAAATCATCTCCTTCATCACAACAAACTGCCCACACAGCATCTCCAACAGTTCATCCCACAGGGAATCAAAGTCCACCAACAGACCACACTCCCAGAAAACATGTTCCCAAGTACCTCTTTTTTCCTCTGTCATGCCTCCAACATTTGCTGTCTGCTAGAGGAAAAATTGTCTGGAGTCTACTTATTTCTTATGCTTCTAACATTTATTGCAGCAAAAAATGAGATCACCAAAGTTGGGGATTGGCTGTTGGTGGGTTAGAGAAGTGTGTGTGTGTGTGTGTGTGTGTGTGTGTGTGTGTGTGTGTGTGTGTGTGTGTGTGTGTGTGTGTGTGTGTGTGAGAAAGAATTATCTTTGTGTTCATTGTGATAGTTGGAGCCAGGATTAGGGTGTATATTTCCTCCTCAAAAGATTTTAGTATGTTGGGGAATTATGCATACTTATTTTTTGGGGAGAATTCTTGCACTTTGTTTTGGTTGGAGTTGAAATGCAGTTATTCAGCCTATATTTTGAATAAAGATGAGGGGCAGTATTCAATAGCTTTGGTGCAATGTGTGGAGCGTATAAAGAGAAAGTATGTGGTTTGGACAGAGTTGGAGAGATGCGGAGACATATTATTGAGTCATGGTAAAGATGGCACAATAGGAGGAAAAGAATAAAGGGTAAGCTGAAGAGTAGCATAATTAAATACAAGAATCTGTATTCTATAGATGTCAAGTATTGAGGAAGCAGCAATGAGGAAGGAAACAAGAAGTTGCAGGGCAGTAGGAGATTCAGTGATGGTGGCTTCTGACAACTGGAGGAGGACAGGTAAGGAGAGAAGTACTTTCTATAAAATAAGAGAGTTAGGCTGTCCTAGTATCTTCTCTGGAATGTAAAGACAAGACTAGAGGGGTATGAAAGGCTAGAGTATAATGATGTTGGCAAATTAAGAAGAAATCAGGGATTATCTGAGAAAAGTAAAATATACAATGTGGAATAGATAGGTGCTATTAGGGAGGGTTGTAATTATGTACAGATATAGTGCAAAGCAGTATGGGAGGCAGAAAGCTAGGGAAGTAGGAAATAAGAAACAGAAGTGGATGTATGGAAGTAGTCAGGTAATTTGGTGAGGATTTTGGAATAGCAGTCACAAGTGAAATGTGTATGTGGGAAGTATTCCCACCCTCAGGGCAGGTAATAACTGAGAACAATCAGTTTATAGCTAGTACAAAGCAATTACCGTTGAGATGCAAAGTAAAACAGGTTGCCTGTTATTTCCTAAGACTAAATAAATGGAATATGTAGTATAGTCTACTGGTTAAGAAAACGAGGACACTGGCCAACTTAGTAAGACATCGTTAGAATGCATGGACTATTTCACAGGAGCTTTCAATTACAGAGAAGGCATGAATTTAACTGATTAAAGTTAATACAAAGCAAGGTTCTTCATAATAAATGTGCTTAAATTATACAATGTCACAATTCTCAGTTAACTTATAGGAATAAGGCATTGTGGCAGAGCTCCTGCAGTACTGAGGTCAAATGTATTGACCACAGACTGTTAAAAAGACAAAATTCTCAGTTAACTTGTAGGAGTAAGGCCTTGTGGCAGAGCTCATGCAGAATTGAGGTCATATGTTGTGACCGCAGACTCGACACTATGAAGGAAAATAGTGAATGAGTGATATGATTAAAATCAATCTAAAACCTTTATGGGACTCCTTGTTCCTTTATGTATATTCCTGGTGGAGACTTGATTCATCATGGTGGAGTAGGATTTCTACTTTGCAGATGAAATTCTGCCCTAAACTTTATTATATTATTAGACATCTGCCGACACCTGTGAAAAATGTTTAATGAGAATCAAGCTCTTAATATTGAAGTTTTCAGGGAAAGGAAATGTCACAGTACTGTCAAAGATCCTCTTTCTACCAAGAATATTTGGAAGAGGGTGGTCTCCCTGATGTAGATCACATGAAAGATGCTGATGTATGCTATCCTTATCTGGCCTCAGTTCAAACACCTCCTCCATTATGAACACATCTGTTTGCCAAACTATTAAACAATATAACCCATCAGACTCTCCTTTGCTATCCTAAGAAGTCACCCTAGCATCGTTGTTCACTTGTTCACTTCAGTTGTTAACTAAGCGTACACCCTTGATCTAGCACATAAATCATTGAATAAACTATGGTGTCTCTTTCCTAATTTAGAAATCTGGCATTTAGAAGCACCAATTTGGAGCAATCCAGCTATAAAAATAAACAATAAACCTCCCCTTTAGATATCATGGCTTCAACATGGTCTTACCAAAAGATATTGGTCATTAGGGGTTCCTCCCTTTGTTTTATAGCCTTTTCTGACTTACAGGACAAATATGGTCTTTGTTCCAAGGATTTTTGGGAATTTATCACACTGTAGACTAATTACAATCTTTGTATTCTGCTTTAAATGTGTACCCTGGCCCCAAACAATCACTCCACTGCTAAAGGTTTCACATTTATACCTGTTTTTTGTCCAAGCCTGTAGTGGATAGCTCACTTCAGTTGTTAACTAAGCATACACGTCAAACAGAGCACCTGACTGACCCTCTTCAACTGCAACCTTGATGAGTGGATGGGTAACTGCATATTCATCCCAGGGATTCCACCTGTGTCCCTCATTGACAGAGGTGGCTGGTGCTGTCTGAGATTTCTTTTTGGGGATAAACTCTTAGCTAGGCTTGTAAGGGCCATTAGCTTAGTAACCTCCTATGATCCTATGATATTGAACAGTTTTCTTAGGGAAACTGCAATATTTAACATTAATCACAGTATGATGCCATATGGTCTTTATCCAATACCCCTCGTTCTGTTAACCCATCAACAACTAATCATTCATGGATTTTGGATACTGGACAAATTATTAAACAGTGGCTATTGCAAATCTGAGATGTGCTTGGTCTGTCTAATGGACACTGCAAATTAATTTCATATTTTTTGGCAGTGCCAAAATGTAAGATCTCTTTGGACAATCTTCTGCAACTTAGCATTAGAGTTTTTAGAACATCCTTCCCTATAGTGCCATCCCTGTGAATGCTGGGCTTTTTTTGACTGAGATTAGACTTTCAAAACTCAGAAACTGTGGTTCCTTCAACTCTCAATAATAATTAGTAATTAGACTGTATATTGCCTCTAAGCAGCCTTTACCAGGATGTCTTAATATTCCCAATCTACTATATTTTTAAGGTGGTATGTGTGTTTATTGTGTAAGGATGGGAACGATGGCATACTTTCCTGTTTTGTAACAGATGGTGAAGACCATGTGAATTGTGACCTACAGGCTTTATGGGAACATACCTTACAAATCTGTATACATTTTAAGAAACAATATTACTCAATCAGCTGTTGAGATTTTATAAACATGCTATTATATGGGTCTATATTAGAACATCGAAGTTTCACAACTTCGAATGTTCTAATATTGACCCCTATTAAGCGAATGCTGAAAATAGCAAAATGACAGAAAACCAAATTTTTTCCTAGGGAAAGAATTTGGTTGTCCATTTCTGTTGCTTTGCTATTTTCAGCACTGTGGTGGAAAGTTACGGGTTGGGTTCAGGTATGTGTGCGACTGTGCGCGGGTTAGGTGAGTTAGGGTTAGGGCGCAGGTTAGGTATGTGTGCGATTGTGTGAACGTGAGGGTTAGGGCGGGTTAGATGAGTTAGGGTTAGGGTGCGGGTCAGGTAAGTGTGCGATTGTGTGGATGAGAGGGTTAGGGTGGGTTAGGTGAGTTAGGGTTAGGGCACAGGTCAGGTAAGTGTGTGATTGTGTGGATGTGAGGGTTAGGGCGGGGTAGGTGAGTTAGGGTTAGGGCATGGGTGCGGTGAGTGTGCGATAGTGATGGACCTTAGGGTCATTGTTTGGGTTAAGGGAAGTGGATAGTTAGTGGCGTTTGTACAGTTTAGTGCAGAGTTAGATGTAAGATTTTAGGTGTATGTGTGTGAATCGCTGTTTGTTTGGTGTGCTTGCGTTGTGTGTATGTGTTTCAGAACAGCAAATTTTTTCCCTAGGAAACAATTTGCTGTTCTGCATGTTCGATGTCTCAGCTTTTGCTGAATAGGGGTCGATATTAGAACATTCAAAGTTGTGAAACTTCGATGTTCTAATATAGACCCCTATTATATACCCTATTATATAGTTTGACCTTTAATATCTCTGTTAATGTATTTTTGTTATGCGTCAGTGAAGCCGTGCCTTTGTTTGTTTGTTCCTTACGGTTTCATTATCAACAGATAAACTATTGTTATATTGCTACATTGCTACGTACTGATATTGTTATGGCCTGTTATTTTTTATCTTATTATGGACATTGATTGTTGTTGTTGGTAAACTGCTTTCAATAAAAAAGGAAACTAAAAATAACAACCAATGATGATCTGAATTTGAGTTTGTTTTGATGTTATCATTAAACCCTTGTTTTTCAATGTCAGATAGGTCTGTCTTTCTTTTCTTACTAAATTCTAAATCCACATTTTAGTCAAATATATATTGGTAATTTAACTGTCATAATATGATGTTAATTTATGCATAAATGTCTGTGTCTAGAATAGAAACATCTTATCAATCAAGCTTTATCTATAGTGGTAATTTAACTAAGATAATCCCTGGGATTCAACAAGCTCTGCACGGAGTACAGAAATAGTGCAAGAGCTGCTACAGGCAATATGGCCGACGAGTGATCCAGGAACGAGCTCCCAAGACATGCACAAGCGCCCCTACACTATTCCTGCACAGATACCACTTCTATATGCTAATTACCCCATTTGCTGGTGAAAGCCATGCAAATGAGGTGAATTAGTGATCCAGGAAGCAGGCAGGCATCAGTGCAGGAATACTGTAACCTGCAGAAATGTATTCGGTTGCTAACCGAATACATTTCTGCAAATTACAAAATGGAGGCATGACAGCTCCAAAGAAAGTATGTATTCAATGTAGTAGGCATGCCAATGGCCAAATATATGGCCATTGGCATGGGAAATAGTTGCAAAATTTTAAAAAATAGCTTTTATTTTTTTGGGCTGATTTCGGACGTTTAAGCATAGGGTAGCGGTGCACAAATGGGATCGGCCAGAAAATTTGAAAAAAAAAAGTTGGAAATAAGCTTTTAAACCCAAATCAGCATTTTGCCATGAAAGTCAATGGCATGTGTAAGACAACAATACCAGGGAATAGTGGTTGTTAAGGGGGAAGGCTCAGTGTGAGTGTGGTAACTAGGAATTAGCATTCTGTTTTATGCAAATGAGGAGATCAATACTGAATCACAGAATTCATCTCAGTGTTAGCTTGCACCCAACCATGTAGGTGCAGCAACACCATGGAATAAGTATAAGAGGTAAATGACCTCATAAGGGGGAGTGTCATGCATGCTGTAAGCTTGTTGCAGCTCTGTGGCCCATGTTTGCCCTTAGCTAAGCACAGCTAAGGAAGAGGGTGTGTCTGAGGCTGCCTAGCAGTGCTTACATTGCCTAAATGGGTGTCCGTGCCACACACCAAGTTTTTAACAAAAAAAAAATAGAGAAAAACACAAGAAGTAGCAGCTCTGTTCACATCTGAGCACTGGGTATACACGGCATGCCTCGGGGCTTAAACGGGAAGGCAATGGGAAGGGAAAACAGCAGTAGGAAGGCAATCAAGGAAAACTAGCATAACTGACAGGTGCAATGTATCAGAATCAGCCAATTACACAGACAGCAGCCCAGCCACTACTATAAACTATGCAAACACCTTTCACTCTGGTTTTTCCCACAAACTCTACATCACCGGTGTATACAGATGGGGATATTTTTCCTGACAAAACTAGCAAAATATTAGGGGCTGTTGTTGCTCTCATACATCAATATGTGGAAGAGACTGAGGGTGGTGATGATATGAATGCTGATGACCAACCCACAATGAGGAGGAGGATAAGAGTGTACAGAGCCAGATTAACCTACCAGGGGCTACATCAGCTGGAGATAGTCAAGTGCTATAGGGTGGACAGGGCCATTCTACAGCAAATATTTGAGCTGTGCTGGCCATGCCTTATGCAAAGAACCAACAGAGAGGAAACCATCCCAGTGGATACCAAAGTATGTGTAGGGTTAAGAATACTAGCCACAAGTACCTTCCAAAGGCCAACTGGGGATATCATGGGGATCTCACAGGCATCAGCATCCAGGCTACTCCACCAGTTTCTGGATGCCATGTCAGCACATGACAGTGAGCACATATATTTCCTCAACTCCCATAAGGGATTGATCAGCAATATGTGTCTTCTCCACCGAATATGGATGCCATGTCAGCACATGATGGTGAGCACATATATTTCCTCAACTCCCGTAAGGCATTGATCTGCAATATGTCTCTCCTCCACCAAATAGCAGAATACCCTGAGGTAGTGGGTGCTATAGACTACATGTACATATACATCAAATCACCACCCGGTGAGCTGGGGAGGATCTATATAAACTGCAAGGGCTTCCCCTCGATCAACTGCTAGGTCATGTGTGATGCCCAGGCATTATCTTGAATGTATGCGCTGGCAGCCCTGGAAGCTATCATGACTCCCACAGCTGGCATATGACACAGCTGTACCAGAAATTTGCCAGTGGGGGCATCCCATATTGCCACCTAGTGGGGGATGCTGGTTACGCACTGGAGCCGTGGCTGATGACAACCATCAGAAATGCACACACACCCGAACAAGAACTCCATAATGAGGCACACGCACAAACCAGAATCATAATAGAGTGTGTGTTTTGGATGCTCAAGTTATGGTTTCACTACCTGAGCCTTGTAGTACTCTCCAGCTACATGTACACAAATGTTCATTGTATGTGCCATGCTACACAATATGGTCCTGTGGAAACAGCTGCAGAAGGAACAGCATGGGGAAAGGCCACACAGCCCCTCACCATTGCCAAGGCCATCACAGGCACAGAGGGACTCGGAGGAACAACCTGAGCCTGCCCATGTAGGCAGAAAGAGGCATGCCCAGTATTCCCAGGCTTTGGCAAAGAGGCAACACATAGCACATACACTGACATGGTAGGGATCCAGGGAATGACATCTCTCTCTGATTCACACATACAGTAACAGGGATGCCATATTCAACATAGTCAGCCCTCCAGCGCCGTCCTCAATACTGGCACAGCCACAAGGTAACTCACTCTTGCTATCAATTGCTGAATGGGGTAGTATGTTCTGATAGTTGTATTTATGGTATGGATGTGAGCATGCAGGGGAATTTGGTGGCTGAATGGGATGGCAGCAGATAATGGACACCTATATGGGCAGCATGAAATCCATAACAAATACTGGTGTCAACAAAGTAGGCAGTACTAGACAAGGTTACAAATCCCACTGCAGTACATGTGGTGGCCCAAATGTGTGTCCATAGTACACACAGATGCATGTCAGTGAGGCTCACATACCCAACACCAGCCTCATCTAGAAGGACAGGTGTAGATGACCATAAAGAAAGGCTGTGCTAAGGCCTCCAATTTATGGCAATGATGAACAGGCCCCCTCCAGACCTATACAGATAGAGTACAACAGGTTGGGCAGTTGTATGTTAGTTCTGAAGGGTAAAAAGTCTGAAACTAAATAGTAGGTCAATAAAACCTAAGATCTGTACTCTACTGATATGCCTCTAGTCTGCATGATAGGTCAGAATACAAAATGAAATGGAAGCCAACAGAGTACCTGAAATAACAGTACAGTCATAGCAAATGTTTACAGTTGTCAGGTGTCCCCACCCCCATCTTATGTAGAAATGCAGTAGCATGCACATGTGGGTTTAATAACAGTGGAGCACAGATTACCTGAGCTGGCCAAGTTTACTGGATTGATTGTTACATGTGTACAATATGCAGGGGTCCGTGTGTTAGATTGCTGTGTTCAATATTATCTGGAAGTGGTCAGCATGTAGGCATATAGGGTTGTGTCTCAGTGGCCTATAGCCAGTACTGTTAATGACAAGGCCATGTCCTGACAACTGCAGTGCCAACCACAATCCCTCTCAGCAATACCCATGTCAGCAGTCGTCCTTACTCACTGTCCAGATGTCAGTATCTGTCACCATCTGAAAGATGGACATGCCATGAATGTGGGCCCAGACATACATACAGTACACAGGTGGAAGTACCCTAGACAAAGTACATAAAATGTAACTGTCAACTGCACACACCTTTGGAATTGTACATAAAGGTTAGCAGCACATTATTTGTCTGTGTAGTATGGAATACTGATGTAGTCTAGCCAATCAGTGGCAGACCACAAAAGGCACAGTTATGAAGTAATAAGAGACTGCCTATGTCCCCACACAAGGCAGCATAAGGAGAATGACCCACATATATCTGTGAGTCAGCTGCAAGAAGCTTCCATATCAAACATGCACTCAGCTCACTCTACCATCAGCCACAGGTTTATCACAGGTCATATCCCTGCTGTTGGGAATGAGTACAGTATGACCTCCACTTCTGTATGGGAATAACCACAGAATGTAGCCTGCTGAAGAGGTGTCCCATGCAGGTGTGTCCCTAGCTGTAAGCAGCACCCTGCCAGCATCCAGACCAATGGATTAATATGGACAGAAACTATTGCCATTAACACCTTGCACACTTACCCTGTCACCCCAGGGGAATCCAGTGGCTCACAGCCTGGGAATGTTGGAGTGACAGAATGCAATGGCCTGCTACAGATGGCCTGAATCACTATGAAATGCCCTACAGTCCTCTGTCAAAGGCCTGTGCCTCACCCGTACTGTCAATGTATGTTATCTAATGGGGACACAACTAACAACATAACACAGTCAACAGAACACAAATGCAAGGTCATGTTGACAAATACCAGTAGCATGCCCACCATATCCTACTAAATGAACTGTGGACCAACCCCTAAATATCACTGGGATGAAGGGACAACTATAGGGATACTTGTCAGATATCACTTGCATTATGTTCGGAAGAGGATAGAATAACAGAGTGGGGGCTGTAGAAGCATGGACATCATGGACTGTGTGAAGTTTGAAACTCTGATGTGTGCCCATACTACCCTCCTGCAAACCCAGTAATGGGTGGCTACAAACCTTCTTGTAAACAAAAATGTGAAGGGAACTGACCAAATATATGAGCCCTGCCTCTGGGTAACCTGGGTGAATCTTTACAGCTGAGAGGTATGGACACAGCAGGATATGGCCATTCTGTTGCGTCGATATATGTACAAGCAGGGGAACCTCAGCCACCACAGTAACAAGGTGCTGGACCAATTACATAGACCTATCAGCAAGTGTCTGCAGCTACCCCTCCAGAATGGCATGAGTGTGCAAGAATATGTAGGCTGCAGACCACAATACTGCACACAGCTTCATTCATCTTGTATTTCCCAGGAAATAACTGTGAGCAAATAAGTATATCTGTCAGTAGCTGATGATATATTACATCACAGAGTAAAGCAGTACATATGTCTGAATATCTCTGTTAACACCAACCATGTAACACAAGCAGCACAGGCACAACAGTTGTAGTATCCCACTCTCTGTCACCCATTGTGACGCCATATTGTCAACCTATCTACAGATATCCTGCAGAAACAGGTTGCTAGCTGTAGGTGTAGAACACCAAATCCTGGACTGGAGTACAACCTACCTGGAATGGATTCACACACTCAATACAGAAGGTCATACTGGGCATGGTCCTACATTAGAGAAATGAAGCCCATGTCTGACAACACAGTGCACTGTACATATCTGTGAGTCGCAGATGTCTGTGCACACACACCACATTGTACACCGTTCATGCTTTGCATACACATTGGATAGGAATACTCACACATATCCAAGGCTAACGCACTATAATATGTCAAACATACACACACACAGATGTGGGGAAGAGAGAGACAGACAGTGACAGAGAAATTTCCATCATGAGGCCTGTCCCAGCTAACACACATCCAATTGGCCAATATCACATGATGTGCTAATGTCAATCACTGTAGGCACTGCTTTTGGAAGCCCTCAGCACTTTAGTGTCTGTGGTGCTTGTGATAACAGTGTAACACGATAGTACAAATCAGTATTCATCTAGCATTTGTATACCCTGTCCTGTCAAATGTAAAGTTGTGTCTGACTGATTGCCTGTTTGTGTTTTCAGAGGAATGGTTTATGGCCCATTTACACACACTGCACTTCCCATTGCCCATGTTAGCACTCCTGCTGATGTCATTCACCTTGAAATAACCCTCTGGCCAAGCTTCACCTCTATAAGCTGTGTGGCGCTTGTGATACATATGTAATACTGTACTGTAGAAAACTAGTTAGGTAGGAGTTCTAATCCCAAACATAACAACTGTGAAACTCTGTGTGTGTGTGGGGGGGGCGGAATGAATCATTTTGAGGCCATTCACAGTCACTGCACCTCCCATTGCCCTACTTTAGCAAGCCTGCTGATGTCAGTCGCCTTAAAATAACTCTTTGGACAAGTGCTAGCCCCATAAGCTCTGTGGTGTTTGTGATAACTGCATTATGCTATAATGTAGCATATTAGTTAGGTAGGAGTTCTAGTCTCAAATATGGCAACTGTAAAACTGTGTGTGGAGATGAATGGTTTTGAGGCCATTCACAGTCACTACACCTCCCATTGCCCTACTTTAACAAGTCTGCTGATGTCAGCCACCTTGAAATAATCCTTTGGATGATTGCCAGCCCCATAAGCTCCATGGCACTTGCAATAACTGCATTATACTATAGTGTAGCATATTAGTTAGGTAGGAGTCCTAATTCAAAACATGGCAACTGCAAAACTTTGTGTGTGTGTGTGTGTGTGTGTGTGTGTGTGTGTGTGTGTATGTGTGTGTGTGTGGAGATGAATGATTTTGAGGCCATTCACAGTCACTACATCTCCCATTACCTTACTTTAACAGGCCTGTTGATGTCAGTCACCTTGAAATAACCCTTTGAACAACTGCCAGCACCATAAGCTCCATGGCGCTTGTGATAACTGTATAATGCTAATGTGTAGCATTCTAGTCAGGTAGGAGTTTTAATCCCAGTCATGAAAACTGTGAAACTGTGTGTGTGGAGATGAATGATTTTGAGGCAATTTACAGTCACTACACCTCCCATTTCCCTATTTTTGCAAGCCTGGTGATGTCAGTCACTTTGAAATAAACCTTTAGACAAGTGCTAGCCCCATAAGCACCATGGCGCTTGCAATATCTGTGTAATAGTGTAGTGTAGCATACTAGTTAGGTAGGAGTTCTAATCCCTGAGATGGCAACTGTGAAACTGCATGTGTTTGTGTGAGAGAGTTTGTGTGTCTTAGATAATACCTGATTTTATGGACATTGACATTTACTACTCTCCCCTTACCCCTCCTTTAGTACTGCTGCTGATGTTAGTCACCTTCAAAGATACCTGCAGAGAGGCCTACAACATATAAGCTCCATGCCACTTGCAATAATTGCGTAATACTATAGTGTAGCATACTAGTTAGGCAGGAGTTATAATCCAAGACAGGACAACTGTGAAACTGCGCGTGTTTGTGTGAGAGTGTGTGTGTGTTTTTGATGATACCTGATTTTATGGACATTTACACTTACTACTCTCCCCTTACCCCTCTTTTAGCACTGCTGCTGAGTTAGTCACCTTCAAAGATACCTGTGGAGAACTCTCTAACATGTAAGCATCATGGCGCATGGCATAAATGTGGAACAATGTAGTAGCAGTAACCACATAGGCATAGGTTTAAATCTCATCTGTGGGAAGTGTTTGTCTGTGTACATATGTATGTTTGTACTTCAAAGATTTTGGCCCCATTTACACCCAGTACACATCTCAAAGCCTGACTTTAGGAGTCCCGCAGATATCATCCACCTTAGAAGTACCTGTTGCCAACCCTAAACCATGTCAGGTCAGTAATGCATGTGAAAAATGTGTAACATAATGATCCGTAAAGATTTTTAGACATAGGTTTGAACCTCACACCTGGCAAATGTAAATGCATGTTTAGGGTAAAATTTTGGGATCTCTCACCTACTACAACACCCAAAGTCAGTATTTACAAGGGCTGGTGATGTTCTTCACCTTAGAAGTAACTTGGGACAACATTTTTCCTATAAACTCCATGGTGTGTGCGATAAATGTGGTACATTATAGCAGCAATACATAGCTAGGTAGGGGTTTGAATCTCAGTACTGGCAAGTGGGTGCGTGTGTCTGTCATCAGTATCCTGTGTGGAAGTTGCTGTGATTGTATAAGAACAGGATCCATTGTGGGGTGAATTTTGCTAAATAATTATGTTGAAGACCTAGTATATGTCACAATGTCCACCTTACAAGGGCAACAGATGTCAAACACCAGAGAGGTTGGTGTAGACAATCCATAGCCCTACATGTGACATTATAGAATGGTGAACAATATAGACAACCCTTCTATTACTCAGAGAACACTCTCCACCCACGTCTTATACACAAACACATTTGGCTAGGCAACAACCACTATATTGGTAGCTCCCTGCATATTGCCTCAAAGATAGTAATCACAGTGTGATTGCAGTGGACTACATGCCTGTTGACCACAACAGTGCCACTGACATCAAAAAGTACTTTGGTGTGTTATATCTCCTGACTGAGTGTGTGTTACCTAGCAAGTCAAAGGACATGGCACCCTGTTCCATACCCGTAGTAGGCAAATACATGCTTACAGTGGCCCTTTTACTATGTTCCCCACTGGACACCTCCAACAACTGTAGAGACTGCAAACGTAACCCACAAAGGGAATACCATGCCTTATACACATGCCTTGTATGGAAAGACGCCACTATCCCCACTGAATACCTGTATCATGCTGTCAATGTAGGTGCAAGCACGACCTTAGTTACATAGCCAGGTCTCACCAAATGAGGTCAGGAATGCTACATCAGAAGATAACAGTCTGTCCACACAACATGCACCAGAGACCTCAAGTACACTTCTACGTGTCAAAGAACATGCGCGTGAGACACATGCACAACCCAGACACTGTTCATGTTATGGAATATAGATCACATACATGGGAAGCAGTGCACATCACTGGCCACCCACAATAGTAACCCAGATGAGTGGATGGCGAATACAATACCCACCCCTGGGGACCACTCCAGGGACTACACCCCTGAGCCACACTAGGGACTATTGTCATGTGGCATGATGTCAAGGAATTCTCCTTTGCCTAGCCTTGAACAGCCTTCAGGCCTTTTCACCTATTACACACCTATGAAGCAATGAACCTATGCATCTCAGTACTGGCAAATGTTTGTGTGTGTGTGTGTGTGTGTGTGTGTGTGTGTGTGTGTGTGTGTGTGTGGAGGTGAATGATTTTGAAGTCATTCACACTCACTACACCTCCCATTGCCCTACTTTAGCATGCCTGTTGATGTTATTCACCTTGAAATAACCCTTTGGCCATGTTTCAGCTCTATAAGCACTGCAGCACTTGCAATAACTGCCTAATACTGTAGTGTTGCAAACTAGTTAGGTAGGAGTTCTAATCCTGATACTGCCAACTGTGATAATGTGTGTGTGTCTTCATTGACACCTGATTTTGTGGACATTCTCACTTACTACACTTCCCTTACCCCTCCTTTAGCACTGTTGCTGATGTCACTCACCTTCCAAGATACCTTTGGACAGCTCTTCAACATGTAAGCTATGTGGCATGTGCAATAACTGTGTAACACTGTAATAGCAATACATAGTCAGGTAGGGGTTTAAGACTCAGTACTGGTATGTTTGTGTGTGTGTGTCATCAGTATCCTGTGTGGGTGTTGGGGTGATTGTGTAATGACAGGATCCACTGCAGTGTGGGTTTTGCTACATCATTACATTGAGGACCTATATGTCCCAATGTCCACATTACAAGACCAACAGTTTTCAAACACTGTAGAGGTTGTTGTAGACAAGCCACGTGCAGTTATTATGTGACAGTATGGATTAATAAACAATATAGGCAGCCATTGTAATACCCAGATACCACTCTCCACCCACGGATCATACACAGACACGCTTGGCTCTTACTCTCTTACTTCCTTCATTTCTTACTTTGTCTCTCTATCTGTCTCTCTCTCTCTCTCTCTCTCTCTCTGGTGGATGTGTAAAAGTACATCTGTTTTGCATAGGCAGAAGCTTGAGTTTTGTAAGTAATGCTCGTGATCAGCTGATGGCCTGTGCATGAATTGCAGTCCCCCACTTGCTAATTGCATGTGGAACAGCTGTGGTATCATTCCTATAGCCAATTGCATGGGAACACACTCCTATAACTAAGCACTTCATTTGGGTGTTGGCCCTTTTCCTTCACTGTGAGCAGGACTTTGTGCGGGTGTCTGACAAACAGCATCACAGTGGGTAGTTGGAAATACCTGTTACAACATACACTGTGGAGACAGGCCAACAAACAGGAGGGGGATGTTCCAGACATAGGGGCATAATGTAAGTATTGCTGTTCTACATTTGAAGTAATGTTGGTTTAATAGGGTTTGTGTGGATATGGCTGTTCTACACGATTTAAAGTCTGGCATGACAGTGTTATGTGGTTGAGGAAATGTTCACCTGTAGGGTTATCTGCAGACTGGCCAGAGTTTGGAGTCTTAGATGTGGTGTGTTACTCACACATTTCTTCTCTACAGAAATGCAGTAGCATACTCTGATAATTGCAGTCAGTATATGGTGACATCCATGTGACTTACTGACTTTATAACCCTCAGAAGAGATATGTCACAACAAACCCTGTTACACCAGGAATTTTCTCAGTTTATCACAGCAATATGTCAATATTGGCCCTGTGTTTGTGCCTCTGTCCCCCAAGTCTGTCACCCTTTGTCCATATGTCATGCAGTATGAGGTGCATATGTACAGTATATCATTATTTACTGACATCATACCTGATAACAAGCCAATGAAATATCAGACTGCTAGACACGTTATGTATAGTAGGCCTTATATTTGAGGATAAAACCTGGACATTCTGTTGTAGTCTGTACAGTAGTCAGGTATGTGTACTTATGGTGATTGTTGACAGAGTGTCAGTATTGTGCAGCAGTGTATTGTGAATACTGTGGTAGATGTCAGTGTTCTTTGTCCTGTTCTATCTGATGTTGCATGCTGCTCAAGTTTCAGGTACCCTATCAGCGTATATGTTTATAGGGCCAGACTGAGACATGTCCCATACCACAGTCAGGCATCAGACTACACTGTGTATTGGGCCAGTATATGTAGGGTTAGTGTGTGAGTGGCAAATATGAGGATGGCTTTGTTCACACAGTCCATATGCTGTACTATTAATTAGGCTTACCATAATGTGATTGTGAATGTGTTGAGACTGGTTGTGGGTATGCACTTTCACACTGGTGTCTGTTACTCTGTGCTGTTACATGCCTGTAGTGCCTGCTATATTTGCTTGTATACTCCCCCATAGGAAACTTGGGTCAGTGTTGTGACTTTGTGACATGCCTAGCAGCTCAGTGTATTTTACCTAGTGTGATGTTATGTCCAGATATTTGGCAGATGTACTGTTGCCTGGCTACCATATGTGCTACATATTTCTGAAAAAGCAGTGGGATGCTGGCTACCATATGTGCTGCATATTTCTGAAAAAGCAGTGGGATGCTGTGAAGATGTATGTCACTAACTAGTGGGAAGTATGTGGGCTTGGGACCTCTGCTCCTCCAGTTAATATGTGTTAGGACAGACAGGAGGGTGTGAATGCATCACTTGTGTGAGCTTATCTATTCCAGTATTTGTGTGATATCCCCATTTTAATGGCTTTAAACATCCCCTTTGTCAGACTTGGTCCACACGTCTCGCACTAAGAAGTTCTGTGTATACTTCTGGACTGACCAGATTGTGTCATACTGTCCACATTTATTGGTCATATTTCTGTTGTATTCCACAGGATCATTAGTGTGATTTGTGTGGTACTTCACTATGATGATCTTATGATGTCTGTCAGTAACTGGTGGCTTACATGTCAGTATCAGAAGTGACTTCCTACACAACATGTCTGTTGACACATTCTACGTTTATACCTGCAATACTTACATTACATTGGCTTACTGAGGTAGGACTCCACTACATGTTATGGGCATATGTTTTTTATATATATATATATATATATATATATATATATATATATATATATATATACTGAAGCAGATGACAGCATACCACAGTCAGCAGGTCCATCCAATGGCACTGAAGCAGATGACAACATACCACAGCCAGCAGGTCCATCTGATGGGAGTGAAGCAGTTGACAGCATACCACAGCCAGCAGGCCCATCTGATGGCAGTGAAGCAGATAACAACATACCACAGCCAACAGTGGAATGTCAAGAAGATGTGGATTGCTGTCCTCCTCAACACCATGAAGGACTTGAACAGACACCATTAATCAGAAATGGTAGTGATGAGGAACTCTTTAGGAGCCCGAACCATGCAGCAGAGGGCAGTATCAACATACCCACCGAGCGGGGCACTGTCATTGAAGAGCCTACTGCCATCAGCTTTGTAAGTGCCTTTAAAATTCCAGGTGTGTTGGAGTTTACCCTCTGCTTACTATTTGCCAAGCTTGTCAGCTACACCTTCCTTTACTGGCTACCGCTGTTCATTCCCAACGTAGCACATTTGGATTCAAAAGGTGCCGGAGATATATCTACGCTCTTTGATTTTGGAGGAATTTTAGGTGGGATAATTGCAGGTATAGTTTCTAACTACATGGGAGGGAGAGCGACAACCTGCTGTGTGATGCTCATTGTAGCAGCTCCCATGTTGTTCCTGTATAACAATATCGGTCAGAATGGAATTGGAACCACAGTTGCTATGCTGATTGTGTGTGGAGGTCTGGTGAATGGTCCATATGCTCTCATCACTACTGCCATCTCAGCTGATCTGTTTCAGCTCCTGCTTCATATCTGGAATACATTTTGGATCGCACCTGGTTTCTACAACAAGCTTTCTGTACTTTTTAAGGGTCCAAGATGGGGACCAGGAAAGCTAAGACTGGGTCTTCCAGAGGAAATTCCCAAGGTTTGCTGTACTTTGAAAGTAGAACCGGTATACCCGAAGAAGAAAAATAGTAATTCTTCAGATATGGGACTGATGCACAATTATCAGTACAAGCAGAGGTCATTGTCACCTTTTCATTCAAATGTCCGAGAGCAGCAAACAAGACATGGTGGTTACATTGGTGAAACTGGTGGACTTTCAAGAGAAAAAGAGCGACCTTTGGAACATTACAGTTTGCATGATGAGTGTAGCACGTCATACATACACCAATCTCATACACACACCCACCATCTCTCATACATACACCACACCTCACACATCTATACTACAATGCCTACCTTCCCACAACAAGCTCTACTACTATCTACCCTTTTAATATCCCTAATCTACATTACCCAACTTAGCCTCCACACTAATACATACCTACCTCTAACCACACACACCACCACCTCACACCCCCCAGATATATCCCACTAATATTCACTGATCTCTCCAGAACTTTACTCCTCCAGCCCATCCAATCTTTTCAAACTCTCCTTACTCCCTACATCACCATCTCCTCACCCCACTCTATCTACTTTCTCTAAGACAACCCTCCTCCCAAAAAAACATACTTCCCTTTATCCTCTACATTACTTCAATTAGCTCCTCTCTCATATCTCACTCTGTCTGTCAGGTGACATCCACCCTAACCAAGGCCCAACCCCTATCTATACCCACCCTAACCCAAGTTCTAATCAACACAAACACAAGACTATTTGTCTCATGACCCTAAATGCACAAAGCCTCCATAATAAAATTCCCAACCTTCATGCCTGGCTCTCTTACAACCAGCCAGACATAACCGCTGTCTCTGAGACCTGGCTCAAACCCTCCATCAGAGATAATGAAATCCTTCCTCCAGGCTACCACATTATATGCAATGATAGAACTCTTAGAAAAGGAGGTGGCGTAGCAATTATCTACTCCTCCACTCTCACTTTTACTCCATTGACTAACCCCATCCCAACATTTGCCAATGCAGAAATGACTGTAGGCTTTCTAAAACTTAACAACTATAAATCCATCTGCATCTGCTCCATCTACATCCCACCCGGAGACAATACCAAAACTCTGGAAGACATCCTCTCTTGGTTTAACTCAAACATCAAATATGAAACCTACATTCTTGGTGATGTAAATATTAACTGGACCGCCTTCCTCATAGATACCCCATCTCACTCTATCAACCTCTACAATTTCACCCAACTAATAGAACTCCCTACTAGGCCAAACAAAGATGGTTCCTCCAGTACCATCTTAGATTGCATATTAACAACACATCCCAACCGTATCTCGAAAGCTGGTGTAATACCAGACCCCCTAGGCGACCACTTACCAGCCTTCACTGACCGCCTATCCTCACACATAGAAAAACAACACATTTTCAAACAATCCCATAACCTATCTTCCTTCAACCCTGAAATCTTCTCTGAATGCCTCAAGGTTACTAATTGGTCCCCACTGAAAATCCTTCCACTAGATAATGCCGTCACATATTTTAACCAAACCTTCCTTACCTTACTTGATAAAGTAGCCCCTTTACAAACCAAACATATTTAAACAAATTCCTGCCCCTGGCTATCCCAAGAAACTAAATTGATAATCACTCAGAGAAACAAAAAGTGGAAACTGTACCAAAAACAGAAAAACCCCACCACCCTCCAAAAATATAAACATCTTCGTAACCTGGCCAAAAAATCAATAACAAAAGATCGCAAAAACTACTACAGCAGTCTGCAATACAAACACTCAAACAATCCAAAGAAATTCTGGACATCCATCTCTTCAATTCTCAACCCTGGTAATACTTCCAACCCCTGCCCCAATCCCAACCTCTCAAGTCTTGAAACGGCCACTAACTTCAACACATTTTTCATTGATTGTATAGCTAAATTATCCTCCACTTTCCCCAATCCATCCATCAATACTAACCCCTCACCCTGCACCCCAAACCCTCTCTCTCACCCCCTCTCCTCCACCGCTACTCTCACTTAAACCTGTCTCCACCTATACTATAAAAAGACTACTGCAAAAGCTAAAACCATTCCGCAATGCCCCTGACAACCTTCCAGCAAATTTTCTTCAAATATCAGCCGAATCTATAGCCTATCCCATATCCATCCTCATTAATAGATCCATTCAGGAATCCTATGTACCAACCATCTGGCATTATGCATACATAAGTCCTCTCCACAAAGGTGGTAAGAACACAGACACTACCAACTTCAGCCCCATAGCTATACTCTCTCCTCTCTCTAAAATTCTAGAGAAAGCCATCCACTCCCAGCTCATGCCTTACCTAATCCAGCACAAACTCCTCTCTCTCACCCAGCACAGTTTCCGCCCAGGCCACAGCACCATGACAGCCCTCATTTCCTTCCTTGAAACAGTCAACCTAGCACGTTAGAGGAGCAAATACATATCTTCTCTTTTTCTTGACCAATCAAAGGCATTCGACACTATTTCCCATTCCCTCCTCCTGTCCCAGCTCTCACACTTGCATCTATCTCCCTCAACCCTAGACTGGTTCTCCAGCTACCTTTCCATGCACCAGCAGGCTGTACAATGGAAAGAGTCAACCTCCCCTTTCTTACCTACACCCACAGGAGTTCCCCAAGGATCAGTACTTGGCCCTCTGCTCTTCAACTTATTTATTAACAACTTTCACCTCTCCATCCCTGAAGCCTCAGTCATCCAATACGCAGATGACTCCACTATCATCTGCTCAGCCTCCTGCTCTTCCAAATGTCTACTTAATACCCAAACAGCCTTCTCCAAAATTGAATCATGGATGTAATCGCATCACTTGGCCCTAAATGCCAACAAAACAAAGCTAATGATATTTACTCCCACTAAAACTTCCCAGTTCCACAAAGTCCAATTTTCCATCAAAAGCTACAATAACACCCCTCTTGAAATCGTTCCTAGTACCAAACTACTTGGCATTACCATCGATGAAAACCTAAAATTTGACTCCCACATCCTCTCAGCAATCAAAAAAACCCACCAGAAAATCGGCCTCCTCTACAGACACAACTACTACCTTACTCCATCTTCCCGTCATACCCTTGCATCTACCTTCCTTCTCCCTCTCTCTTGTATGGTGCTCTCCTATTCTCCAACCTACAACTCGGACTCCGTGCTAAACTTGAGGCCTGTTACAACAAAATCTGCAAATTTGCAACCAATTCTAAGAACTCTTCCCATCACTGTCACTCCCTACACACCCTAAACTGGCTAGAACTCCACAACCACCTAAAGTACCTACAACTTACAACAGCCCACAAACTCATCTTTAAACCAGCAGAATGCCTCTCTTGCTAAATCTCTAACACCCTACACACCTACCCGTACCCTGAGATTCACAGGCCAAAACCTCCTGCATGTACACAAACCCATCCACCCAACTGGTAAACTACTACTATACCACACTATAGCCAAACTATGGAACAATCTCCCCACACCACTATGTAATATACCTAACCACAACAATTTCAAATCCATGCTTCTCTCCCATCTCTCCTCCAAATGAGAATGTCCTTCACATGCTCCCACCTAAAACTCCCACACTACTAACTCCACACCTAAATCATCATTTCTTTGCCTACTTTAACTTAATTCAGAGATCTTGCTCAGAACACCTTTTCATAAATCTTTTGCATGCATGCCTCTGGCCTACCTTACTAATTTTCTCAAACTTTCATTGTTTGTTTTTCTTATCCATTGTACCCATAATATTGATTTCCTCTGTAATATTGTTAATTTGTCTCTATTCGTATGTATTTGTATGTCTGTTTGGGGCTTTTCCCCTTGGGTCTCCACTGAAAAAGGGTAATTCTTACCCAGCTGGACCAACCCGGTTAACAAATGCAAATAAATAAATATATATATATATATATATATATATATATATATATATATATATATATATATATATATATATATATATGTGTGTGTGTGTGTGTGTGTGTGTGTGTATGTACATATATATATATATATATATATATATATATATATATATATATATATATATATATATATATATATATTCGTTGAAGGTTGTGCATCAGGGCTGGTAACCCAGTATGTAAAAATCCACTACCAATCATTAGCGGACCGGAGTTCCGCTGTGGCAACCCCTAACCGGGAAAAGCCGAAAGACACAATATGTATATTATATATATATGTATACTGGCTCTCAAAAGACACAAAATAAAAAATACTTATAAGAAACAAATCCTGGGCTAAATGGAGAGCAACTAGAGATGTCTCAGAACACCTGAACTTTAGACAACTACGTAATACTACTAAAAAAGCCATACTCTCTGACAAAAAAGCCTATTACAGTAAACTTCAACAGTCTCACACTAAGAATCCACAAAAATTTTGGACTGCCATTAATAACCTTCTTCAGCCCGGCCATTCTAGTACCCCTCCACCCCTAGAGTCAGAAAACAAAACCAATCTAGAAATTGTCAATGCCTTCAATACCTATTTTACAGAGACCATTCAAACCCTGGTCACACAGCTAACCTCTACAAACACTAACCTACCTAAATCCCAACATGACAATCTTCCTATTTTCAAGATAAAACCCATCTCAATCTCCTTTATCCAGAAACTAATTCACAAGCTAAAACCCTGTACACCCTCTGATGACAACCTTCCAGCTGAATACCTTCAACTTGCAGCCAGAGCAATTGCTCATCCTGTAGCTATTCTCATTAACCGTACCATTTCTGAAAGCACTATCCCCAATCTTTGGAAAATCTCCCACATCATTCCCTTACATAAAGGAGGCAACTCTAATGAGTACTCCAACTATAGGCCCATAGCACTACTCTCACCTTTAGCTAAGAACATGGAGAAATGTATCCATCATCAGCTAATAGACTACCTAACTAAAAATAACATCCTGGCCAGCTGCCAACATGGCTTTAGACCCTTTCACAGCACCACCACTGCCCTTCTATCTTTCACCAATACTATTAACGCCAACCGGAACAATAACTACCTCTCATCTGCACTCTTCATTGACCTGTCAAAAGCCTTTGACATGGTCAATCACTCCCTACTTATAAATACCCTACAATCCCTCTCTCTGGATTCTAATTCTATCCTTTGGTTCAAGTCTTACCTCAGCAACCGAAAACAAGCTGTTTTGTGGCAAAATCACTTGTCTTCATATCTCCCTGTTTTACTAGGAGTTCCTCAAGGCTCTATTCTAGGACCCTTTCTCTTCTCTCTGTTCATAAATGATCTTCATGTAGCTATTCCTCAATCCACCTGCATACAGTATGCTGATGATTCTACTATCATCTGTTCTGCAAAATCTCTCCCTGAGCCGAAATCTTTAAGCCAAACTGTCTTCTCCATAGTAGAAACATGGTTCCAAAACCGGTGCTTACTCTTGAATGCCAAAAAAACCAAATTACTTCTGATTACTCCTAACAACAAGACCCCTCCTATACACTTCTCCATCCTAGCTAGTAATGGAACCCTTATATCACCTGAACTGACCTGTAAGTTATTAGGAGTTACAATAGACAATAAACTCACTTTTGACAATCATATTAATAACACCATTAAGTCCGTTAACAGAAAATTAGGCTCCTTGTATAGGATAAGACCCTTCCTCACCCCAAAAGCAAGAACTACCGTTGCCCACTCTCATTTACTCTCTACCCTCCTCTATGCTTCTCCCATTTACACCAATTTAAAGCAAAACAATCTCAACAAACTTACCAAAGCCTACAACAGTATTGCAAGGTTTGTAACTGGTAAGCCCTATAGAACCCATCACTGCATTAACCTACATCAGCTAGACTGGCTTGAACTGCAAAATGCTCTGCTACTCTCTCAACTAACAACTGCTCACAAAATCTTCTACCTACCTAACAACACACCTACACTAAACAATCTTATAACACCCTATAATAATCTTTATTCCCTACGCTCCTTTAATAAACTCCTAGCTTATATACCCAAATCTAACAACTTGGCTGGTGACTCCTTGTACTCCACCACCACAGGTAAGCAATGGAACATGCTGCCACCCAACCTAACCTCTATTTCCTCCTTTCCCCTCTTCAAACTTAATCTTAAAAATCACCTAAAACTTCAATGGTTATGCCCTTGCTGTAACCCTGACTAATACTCTACTATTAGCCTGTAACCTCACTTCTCTCTCTTCCTTTACATTACTACTCTGCCAACAAATGTTATGTAAATGTTATCTTCTACATTTTTATCCCGATGGTTTACTGTACAATGTTACGTTAATTCCTTCCTAATGTATGTGGCATTGCCTCTTATTGCTTTGTTTTTCTATATTATTATTAAGTATGTGGAGCTTTTCTCCCCGGGCCTCTACTGAAAATGGAAATATCTCCAGCTAGACTAGCCCGGTCAACAAATGTAAAATAAAATAAAATAATAAATAAAATAAAATAAATATATATATATATATATATATATATATATATATATATATATATATATATATATATATATATATATATATATATATATATATATATATATATATATATGTATATGTATATATATATATATATATATATATATATATATATATATATATATATATATATATACATATATATCTATATATATATATATATATATATATATATATATATCCATAATCTTGTTATGTGTAAACATGAGTGTTGTATATACCTTCCCAGATGTATCCCACCATATTTATCTGATATGTGTATATTTAGATATAAAAACGTGACTGATTCAATACTATTTTTACTTACAAGTACTAAACAATTGTAGTAGTCAAAGCAGTTGTTCACTACTATTCAGTATATGTATTGAATGAGATATTTGAAAAAGCAACAGACATCTTCACAGCTCCAATGGCTTACTGGTTAACTGCTGGGACTATAGTGTCCATGGTCCTTGGTTCAAGATCTGCAAGGGCTGTTTATTTTGTTTCTAGGTAGGACAAGGACTGTTGGATAGAGAGCAGTTAAGGCTGTTTTGAGCAGCTTTAAGTGGGTTTGCTAGATGATAAGTGCTGCTAACGTACGGTTAAACAAATAAGCGCTTACCCCATGTAGGTAACCAGTGATCACATTCCTGTGTGATAAAATAGCAGGGTAATGACATATTTAATAAGTGTATTTAATTCCATGTACATAATATGCTTCTATGTGCTGTCATTACAGTAGCAAGGAGTTGAGTGTACTGTATGGGATACCTGAGTATACATGGCTAGTACAACAATCTTTTCTCTTTGTGTGTGTTTCATACATGGGTAGTATCCTAGGCATACCTCCCAACTGTCCCGAATAACTCGGTTTTTACTGTGTTTTGGAGTCCAAATACTGGAGTGCCACGATTCCCGAGTGGCACCACTCTATTTCCAACTTTAACCAGCTTTAATTTTCATTCTATTTTTCAATTTTCCCCCGTTTTTTATTTTGAGCTGACATCATCACTTGCGCGATAATGTCAGCTCTGTCAGGGCTTTCAGCCTGTCGGAATTGAGCTCAAGGGTTCATTTCCATCTTTCCCTGTGATCTATGAGCGGTTTATTCAAATGAATGCTGAAATGCTCTGCCGGTTTGTCGTAATGTTTTTTAGAAACAGTTGCTTCAGCTCTTTTCTCAAATAACCACGCTTTGTGCTGGTTTCTTTGAAATTCAAAGTGCCATGCCTGGCTTTGGTGTTCAGAAACATTTTGGAAGGAATGCATTTTGGAATGTGGTCAAGTTCAAAATCTGCCGATGTTGTAGTGTACTGGCTCACCTTCAGGTAGGAAAGGATTATTTCTGGCAGAAGTGTGTGTGTGTGTGCGTGTGTGTGTGTGTGTGTGTGTGTGTGTGTGTGTGTGTGTGTGTGCACACATGTGCATGTGTGTATGTATTTAAAGGGAGAGAGAGATTACAGATATAGTGATATCTGGGTTGGGCAGATAGAGTCAGAGAGGTCCCATGGAAAAGAAGGTCTAGAAATAAAAATTACAATGTATGCAAAGAAAAATATGGTTTCTAATATTATAACATATCCATGCATGATGCACATTGGTTAAGATAAAAGCAACACAATAAAACCCAAAATACTTTAGTAATATATGTTCAGTGATGATGAACTGCTTTATTATAATGATTAAACTAGACAAACTGAAGTAAAATTCAAGCCAAAGTGTTACCCTGATACGTTGATATGTGCCGGCATACCTAAATTTAACTTTACATTCAATGATTTTTATGTCAGCACTAAGGGTATTCCAAATTAAAGGCATTAAGTAATTGGGGAGCACAAAGTGATAGACAAAAGTTAACAAGACAAGCAAGTCTGCGGCAGGAGTTTTAACTGGGTTTTGAGTGACTAATGTCTCATTATAATACATCTGTTTTGTAAAATATTATAGTCCTAGGGGGTCTGCTAACAGTGTAGAATAGGTATGGGTAAGGAAAGGCAGTAAAGCAAAAAACGATTTAATTTTGAATGGATGTAGAGAGACTGAGTGTAAAGGGATGTGAGAAGTATAGAGAGATAAAAATTAACTATATTACATAAATTTATAAGTTACCTTTTCAATAGATTGCCTCTATCACAATGATTATTTATGAGTAAAGGCATAACTGTGGCTGTGTCGAACCAGACTATACAAAAGCTGCCACTATGGTCACATATGTTTATCCATCTTCCTAGTAGAGCCCTGTCCAGCCAGCCATTGTTTCCAAGGATGCAATTAGTTGGCCAGATCATTAGCCAAATGAACAGGTTCTAAATCCTATGTAGCAAATATCTAGGAATCTTTAAGAAGTTGAAGAAAAAAGCACTGACAGCAAACTTATTAAATCATACTTGGCCAGCACAGGCACCAAACTAAATGATATCCATTACGTTTCAGAGCTTTGCCCAGGTTTTTTTTACTAAGAGGTTGAGAGCTGTTCTGAGAAATGAATTCACTAAATGATAGCCCTTAGGTTTCAGTCTTCCTATTTTTCAGGAAGCTGCTGATTTGGCATAGTGGTGTGTTACTCTGACTGTAGTGCATAGCGTTCTGGGTTCAAGACTTGCTAGTGAAATGCATGGTGGTAACATAACATTTTATTCTAGCAATTTTTTAAAATTATACAAGCAATGTTTAAAATATGTCCCTGGTTTTTGACCTTTTGTCCCCCCCCCACAAAAAAATAAAATTGAAAATAAGTGCGAGAAGCTGTGCATGATGCTTATGGCTTACACTACTGTTGTGCTATTTATAGTGTGGGTGTGGAGGTAGACTTTTATGATGGAAATGTTCTGAATTTGGCAGTGTTGTCATTACTGGTTCATGCATTTTGTTTCATTGACTACAGTACAGCCTACTGGAAAAATGTTCAAACAATAAATTTAAAATGTGCTCTGTCTAACAAGTGTGTTGCATTATACAAGTTCACAAGGTCAAGGAATATAATTTAATAAAGTCAGGAAGGTGTACTGTCAATCTATTTATAGTGTCAGTGTGGAAGTAGACTTTTTTGATGGAAATGTTCTGAATTGGGCAGTTTTGTCATTATTGGTTCATGCATTTTGTTTCATTGCCTACAGTACATCCTACTGGAAAAATGTTCAAACAATAAATTTAAAATGTGCTCTGTCTAACAAATGTGTTGTATTATACAAGTTCACAAGGTCAAGGAATATAATTTAAAGTTAGGAAGGTGTATCAAAGAAAAGACCACATGTATATTTCTTGTTTTGTGTGCAAGGGGCCAATGATTTGTAAACAGCCCAAAGGTAATCTTTATCCACCACTGGCCAGATGCATTTTCTTTGGATGTGGTGTGGGTTTCAATGCTGTTTCAATGAATGTGAGTTTCAAGGGCAGAGATGTTTTAATGTCAGGTGTGTTTAAATTGTGAGACAGTATTGATTTGTTTACCAAATGTCTATTACTGTTTGTGCATTGTTGTGCTGTAAAATGTAAAAATAAAATCCAAATCATTGTAGAAGTAAAGCATTATGCACACATTAGTGTTTGTGGTAAATGGGGTGAAATAGCCAGGTAATGGGACATTGGAATGGCTGCAGGGGGACTCTGGTGCCATATTTTAGTTGTCTGTTCTTCAGTTTGCATTTAAAAGTTGGTGTCCCACAATTCCATTGGAGTGGGTGGGGTTACTTAATTATGTATGCAAATTAGATGTTAATCAGCATACATATTTGTACCTATTTTTCATGGGCCTTGTCCAGGTTTTTGATGTTTCCAGGTTGAGAGGTATGATCCTAGGTTATATGCAGTCACACTTGTATGTATTGTATCATTACGTTACAACTTTTAACAGTGCTTTTTGAAGTAAGAGTAGATTGCAGATTGTAGTACTAGAACCATACACACCTGGATGGAAAGCTGGACTCTGAGTACTGACTATTGTATTCTTGATGTGTGAGCTGTATGTTATTAAGTATCTGCTACTGGATATTGATCTGATATGTGGATATTAACTGTAGACTACTATGTGCTTAGGACATCATTGAGGGCTGCTGTCATGTAGTAATGGCATACCTATCAGTGTCAGACATCTATCTGTCAAAACATCCATCCTAATTCATAACCTGTTGGCTAGCTGATTTCTGTCTGTCCTCTGTACAGATGTGCAGATGTCAGGTATTCATCTTGGCTGCTTACAGGCAATCTATGATTGACTGACACTGACATGTCTGCCCAGCTGTGTTATCAATGTCACAGCTAGGAAACCCCACCCTGTATGCACCACATGCCATGGATACCTCAGCCAAACTACCACAGTCAACAGAACATGCTTGGGTACAGGTCTCTAACCCAGACACTAGCCATGTTATGTAATATATGTTGCATACATGTCAATTGTAGCACCTCACTGGTCATCTGCCAGAAAAAAACAGATGATTGGATGTTGAATTTAACAGTCACCCTGGGGATCACTCAAGTGGCATCAGTTGATAGATGGCCTGCTGGCAAATGTCAGGTGGCATGATACCAGTGTACCCACATGCCCATCTCTTCTCATCTCTCCATGGACATTAGCCTGGTACACACCTAGGAACACCTGCACGTATGGATCCCAGTACTGACAGATGTGTCAGTGTGCATTACTGAGAATAACAGTGTCTGTGTGTTTGTAAACTTGTAGTTGATAACACCCTGATGGCCTTTTCACCAACTACACCCCCCATTGCCTACTTTGAAATGGCTGCTGCTGTAATTGATGTTAAATGTACCTTGTTACACTCTTCACCCTATGGGCTACCTGGAGCTTGCAGGACCAGCATAAAACTGTTCTACAAATAGGTAGATAGGTGTGGGTTACCCTCTGAATCCTGGCAAGTGTGTGTATGTGTGTAAGTGTGTATATTTGTAGGAAACAACATTCTGAGGCCACATTCTCCAAATACAATAAACCTTGTCATACATTATAAGGGATAGTGATGTTACTGACATTAGGAGAGCCATGACAAACACATTCCCTACTATCCCTGTGGAATGAGCAATAAATGCATATTCCTGTAGTAGCACTGATTAGATAGACAAGGGGTTGCATTGCAGTCCTGGTCAATGTGTGATTGCGGGTATGTCAGAGCATTATCACGGGTTCAGTGAGTACAATATCCAATGTGGGGTGCGGGTGCTGGGTATACTGTCTTTACACCATGGCACTCCCAGTACATGTCCCAAGGTCCACTGTATGAGGACTGCTGTCGCCATCAACCAGACAGGTAACTGATTACACTATCCAGCCCAAAGATGCATGTGCTGTGTGCAAATTTTCTGTAACAGAATGGACTCACTGACAAGGTAGTTTGCACTGCTAAACCCAGGTCTGTCAGATCTGTCTATGACTGTTATGTGTTTGTCAGTGTGTATATGACAGTATGTCATACAATGTATTGTTCATTAACACCCAGTACATCCTCCATTACCATACTGTACAAGGCCTGGTGATGTTCTTCACTTAACAGGAAACTTGGGACACACCTCACCCTAAAAGCTCTGTGGTGTGTGCAATAAGTACCTACTTAGGGGTTATACTCTCAGTGTTTCCAAGTAAGTGTGTGTATGTGAAGGGATCTACTTCAGTTTGCAGAAAATATATGTCCCAGGAGATCTTTTCTCTGAGAACTAACTGGCTGAAGGTAACAATTCAAAGCAATCATCTTGTGGAAATACATTCAATCAAAACTAGTAGTGTATATGTGTACATGCCCTCTTTACCACTGTACAGCTGTATACAGGAGTTAGTATATATATATATATATATATATATATATATATATATATATATATATATATATATGTGTGTGTGTGTGTGTGTAGGTGTGGTTGTTGTAGCCACAGCCCCTCACATTGGGCTTACTGTTATGGGTATCCCCTGCTTAGTGTGCTGTTATACTGCACAGTTTATGTTAACAGGTTAAGTAGTTGTTAATCACACTATGTATGGTTATATGCCACCTCACACCCTCCAAAGTGGGAGGCTGTGCCACCCACACCAGCACACCTATGTTTACCAACTCCAGGACTGCACTACATTGCGGAAGAGCACATATACCCTGCCAGTACCATTGTCAAAGACATTAAGCTGGCAAACTGATTATTTCCTGATGTGATGCTTTGGCAATTTGGTCTGGGTGGAATTACAAAGGCCAAACTGAGTTCACTGTAAAATGAAGTACATCCATGTGAACAATATTCTACTGTGTATTGCATCAACACCAAAGCGTGTGTATGTGTGGGTGTGTATGTGTGTGTGTTATTCATGGGCATTTGGTGTGTGCCACACAGTACACTTACAATTGCCCACTGTAGAAGAGCTGCTGACATCAGCCACCATGGACTCACCTGTATACACCCTTCAGACCTATCAGCCATGTAGCACATGCAGTAGCTGTTATACAGACCTGTTACCTGTGTTCAGCTGTACTCAGGATACGACACAGTCAATGTGTCACCACAGTGCTACACCCCTTGTAGGAATCAACAGCAGACCAACATCCTGCTGACACATAGACACCTAGAACACAGACAGAATACATTATGGAGACTACAATCAGTCAGTGTTAATAACAGCTATAATGCATCATGGCTGGACATGTACACACCCTGATGTGTAAGCATTAATCATTTCAGCTGAAAACAGGTTCAACAACATTACATTGCTAAACCTTAGGACATTCACCCTGTGCATCAGAACCATATCAGCATGTCCCTGCATCGATGGTATGGATGACAGGGATGTGGTTTTTCAGAGGCCTAGACTGAGCCATTTGGTTGCCATCATGTGTGTGGGTTAGAGTTGTTTTTATTAAATGGGCTGTGCAGATGTGGTGTGCGTAGATATGGAGGTGCCCTAGTTGTGTTGGTGAAGTGTGTGTGTATGTATGCACACATGTCTGCCATGTGGCTGCCCTATAGAGAGGTTTGTTGGACAGCTGCAGACTGTACATGGCAGGGTGTACAGTTCACTGTCTCCGGCCATGGACATGGGAACTGTGCCTGCTAGGGGTTTCAAGGGCACTACCAGGCAGAAGTCCAGATATGTTACTCTCCCCCAATGAATACAATTGTCCATTGGATCTGCTTCCCTGTTGGGACTGTCCAGGACCACGTGCATGTGGCCTGCTGTGTTGTGGTGTGGACAGCACCCCTCTGCAGTGCTGTTGCTGGTACTGCCACTACGGGAGTGGCTGTGAGTTGTTGCACATCCATGTAGACCTCCACCTGTTGGTGTTGCTGACCTACGTCCACGTTGCCACCGCCATACTCCCACCACATGCTCTACTACAGATACCACATGGTCAAGGATTCCCACCATCTCACCCAACCATCTATCCAGGACCTCTGCAAAATAATGGTGGGCACCTGCAAGATCACGGATGTTGACAAGTACACCAGAATGACTAGCCCTCTAGAGCCTCAGGCTCTGTCTGGTGTAATGTTCCATACATGCCTGTGCCTCCATGATGGCCCAAAGCATGTGTCTGGTGACACCTGCTGTGGCACTTCTGCCAGGGGCATGATGGCCAGCAGCCCTCCTATGAGCACCCCTGTACATCTGCCTGTGTGGTATCTTGCCAGTCATAAGGCTAAGGCTGCTGTGTATAGACACACTTGCCATAGTCCCCACACTGTCCTGTCCCATGCCACCACCTGCCATATTGTCCCTCATCTATGGCCACTGGTGATGGGGTATGTATGGGCATTGAGGCAGTGTTGAGGGATGGGGTGGATAAAAGTGGGATGTCAACCGATGGCACAGCTTCAGACCCTGACAACACTGCCTGTGCCTCACGATGCCTATCATTATTGTCAGAGTCTGTATGGACACTAATATCAGTCTGCCTGCAGGACGGACCCTGACCCACCTCGCCACCTGTGGGGGCAAACAAAAAATGTAATTTAAGACTTGTACATTATGGTTTACCTCTACACACACACACACACACACACACACACACACACACACACACACACACACACACACACAAATACACACACACACACTCACACAAAACACACACTTACAGCTGAGGTGGCACAAAGATATTACACAGACCTCTCATTACCCAACAGTCAACATGCATGGCATATGAAACTCAACAGCATGCACTGTAGCCATATTCAATCATTGTTACCTACATTATACATCTCTGTGATGCATGAGTTGTGTTAGTAGGTGATGCCCCTTCCCCTGGAACACACTGCACCCATGTACACAGTATTGCTGTGCACCTGTACAGCACACTGGCATGTACTGTGCACCAAACCTCACGAGTATACACACCATTGCTGAATGTGTATATGTGTGGCAGCTATGTTTGTTCTGTTGCTCACAGCCCCTATGTGTTTGTCTGACACATACCTGGGATGATATGAGGACTGATGTCAATAGTTAATGCCTGACCTCTGATTTGCAGATCTCATCATCAGCAGTGCATGTATGAGCAATAAAATTCGATTACACTGACAACCTTAAAAGCTTAATGTGGATATGAGGAGTGTACACACCCTTGTGGACATGCTAACCTCTTCCATGGTATGCAATGGGGCCACAATACTGCATATGTTAACATTGCACACACCTGATATGTGACATATGACCTGTGCAATCCAATGCAGTATCAAACAAATGTGTTAGTCATGCAGATGCTGAATGAGATGCATACAATATGTGGGTTGCATAAGTGTGCAGACCTTTATCACAATGGTTTGTTGGAGCACCTGTTAAATGAACTACAGCAGTCACTATTACTGGAAGGGGTATACTAGCATGGCCCATCTTCACTTGCCATTATTTGGTCACTCCGCCCTACAAATGTCCCCCAACTCTGCCGGATTGCAAGGTCAGCTCATGTGCAAAGCACTTGGAGGTCACATAATGGCTTCACTAATGCTGTGGAGTCAGGGTTATGTCTGACACGATTCATAACCTTTACTGTGTTGAGATACAGCCATTCTTAGCGAGCTTTGGATGTATGCTTCAGTTCACTGTTGTGTTTCGGGATCACACCCCTCCCCATCCTCAGCCTTACTGCAGATGCTTGACAACTATGGGCCACAAATGAGTGTTATTTTGCACTGTTCCAAATTCTGAATGCTACCGTCTACTGGCCTAGTTCCTGCTAATGAACAGCAAATGTAAAGGTGTGCACTGGCACCAGCAAGGTTAAAATGGGGATGGTGGCCCTGAGGTGGAGTGAGGTGTTGCATATGCACCACATGTATCTTTAGGAATACTGTCTGTAGGTTTCAGCCTTGGTCTCATGACACCATTACACATTGCGGTACATACCTTTGGGAGACTTGATGTTATGCATATTTTATCTGTAGAGAGCCCTGAATGATGTTGCCTGTGGAACAACTCTTCCATCTGATTACCCTGACCCTTAGTCCAAATGTATGCAGATTCCAGGTGATTGTTGACACAGGTACTGCACAAGCACTACTTGCTAGACATTCCTGCAACTCATTCAGTGCTGCTGCATGTTCCTGGGTAGCCTCTGTAACCAGTTTGCAACATGTGTTGTCATCTGTTTTTGATGGGCATCTGTTTATTTTCAACATTAATGTTGTCCCATACTTCATACACACATACATGACTGGCTGCACTGTTTGCCATGGTATATGCAATGGTGAGGTAAGGCTACTTTTCCCACTCCTGAGTGCTACATTTCGGATATGGGATCCATTTCATGGTTTGTAAGATGTGCAAGCCATGGTGCCTCTGTTGCAGGTGAGTGGGCAAATGTCATGGACATACTTCTTGGACAGCAGACCATTAACTGGTGTGACATTGAGGCCCTGTACTTGATGGAAGGTCTGTACTCAAGAAGAGTGAATGCTGTCAGTACCTCACAAGCTTCTTCCACAATATGTTATTTGGAGTATGTGCATACATGCTTCCAGTGTATGTTAAGGTATAAATTACCCATATTTGTTGTCCTAACATAGGTTTCCATATTACACATTCATTTCTCATGTTAGGATCACATTACAGGTTGCAAAAGGTGTGGAATGTGGTATTGTGATTTGTCATTGTTTAGATCATGAACAGTTGCCATTCTAATAGCGGCGTATACACTGTTGTAGCCACTGTATTAGGGTAATGTTTCAGATATGTCCCTAATGTAGGCCATTTGTCCCACCATTATGTTCATCTCTGGCCACACATCTTGCACTGACAGGTTGTTAGGTATTCTGTATAACTCTTGCACACCATTCAGATATGCCACCATGGTGACCAGTGTGATGCAGTGCAGGTAACAGCAATGATAAGTGAACATGTACAGCGTGCATTATGGGTAGGTGTGTTACAGGTGTGCATGGCAAATAGCATGGCCTTAACATGGCTGGTGTATTGGCAAACCTGAACAAAACAACTCCATAATCACCAGCTATAGGCTGCTGTCCCAGTTGTATACTAGAGGTACCTAAATAGTTGTGTGAGAGATGTAAAGTCAGTAGCAACACCTGTGGCATTGGTACAGGGTGGGAGCAGCATTTCAGCACATCAACAGTACAAACCCACAATGCTAGAAATTATGCACATCTGTTCATTACTACACTGCAGCAACAGACTATCTTATCTGACATATGCATGTTGGTAATTTACAGATGAAAATGGATAAGCAACAGTGGTCTACTAATGTGCCCTGCGGTGTTACCTGCATGCTCCTAGTCCATTGTGTGGGTGGCACCCACCTCCACAATGCTGTCTTCAGCTTGCTGGCTTGCTTGGCGGGTGGGTGCCCCAAGGCTGGTGGGGAACTCCTCAGCATGTGTCATTGAGGGCTGGATGGCATGACCCCCTCCTGTGGCAAGCTGGTCACTCCTAGCTGCAGCAACAAGCTGATGGGTGTGATGGATCAAATCCATGCAGCAATGCTGCACCTGCTCATAATTGTGGTTGTGCAGGTCAACATTGTTTACCCTGTGGACAAGCTCGTTCCACAGGTCGCTCCTCTCCTGCAGATCCTGGGCCCTGCAGCCGAAGAGGATGGTATGATGAACTATGAGGAACTGGATTATAGCATCTTTTTTCCAGGGGTGTGTATGCGGGCAGGCATTCCCAGGACATTGTACCTGGGAGAAATTAATAGGAAAAAAGTCAGTGGACCTCATACAGTTGTCCACGTGCACATCACTTGCAAATAATCCAGACTATACCATAACACTGTAAGCTATCATGGCTTGTACATCTTGCATTACACTCCTGGTCCTGACCTGTCCAGTTACCCCAATGTTGGACACTTAATGGCATAATCCACTACACACCATTCATTTCTGTGTAGAGGGATGACAGTGGCCATATTCCATGTGGATGTTGTGTGTATGGTGGCATGACTGTGTTTGACTGCAGTGTGTGATGGGAATGTGAGCACATGCCTGTGCTAATGTAGGAGGCAAACTGTGATGTTCTCATGCCCCATGGAGACTTGCTGTTGTTGTCATCAGTCAGCATTATGTAGATGCTGACCATTGATTTGGGCAGGAGTGTGGGTGATGTGCATATCCCCCTGTACTACTGTTGTGGACAGGGTGCCACTGTTCCCGGCTATCCTGTCTGATTCAGGTTGCCTGTATCCATGGCATGTGTGTATGAGGTATGCTTTACTCCCAGTACAGGTTGACTTGTGTTACTGGCACTGAGACTGTGTACATATGTGTAGACATGGTTGCAATTGGCCTTGGTGGTTTGCATATGTCTGCTTTCTAGTCATAGTCAGCCTTACAGGAGGCCACCTGTGAACCTACAAGCTTGCTCACATAGAGGTGTGCTTGCTTCCAAGTTGTGGTATGCACCTATGTGTCCCTGTACAGCCACTATAGCAATCTATTATGTGCTTTGTATCTTGGTGGTGTCCACCAAGGGGGATTACTCTATCATTGGTGGAGGATGGTTGTACAGGTAAGGTTCTGCTGATTCCATATAGCTACAGTGGATATGAAGTGTACACACCCCTGTTACAATGCATGGTACTTGTGCAATTGGAACATGACCCCACAAAAGCACATATCAACACAATCCCCCACCTGTGATGTGTCCTATAGCCTGCTCAGTTCAATAGGGAACATAACAACCTGTCCTGTGGAGACATATTGGTTCATAGGTTCATAGGTGTGTACTAGATGGCCCTGGAGCCTTTACAAGCCTAGCCCATGGGATTACCCTGGCATCGTGCCACCCGATCTTAGTTCCCAGTGCCTCTGTTGAGTAAATACACTAGTGTGATCCCTGTGGTGAATTTTATATTTCCAATCCACTCATCAAGATTTGTCTTGAAGAGGGCCAGTGAGGTGCTCTGCTTGACATGTATGGGAAGTCTACTCCATAGCATGGGAAGTCTCTGGGTTATGAACCTGTCCCTCCAGCATATGGGAAGTAATAGTACAGTAAGCCAGTTGAATGTGTGTGCACACCCTAACACTGGTATGTTGTGTAAACACCTGATAAGAAAATTACAGCATCCAGTTGTCTTGGTTTGTACTCTAGCGTCATATCATATCGTCACTTGGAAATGGTTGCTCACCTTCCATGAAACAGCTTTGTTTCTTTTTAAATAGAATTTTACAGGTTATGGGTCACATTTGAGGTGTAAAATATTTTGACATGACTTCCTGTGGTCTCATTGGCATACAGCACACATACCTGGCATTCCAACAGGGAGTGTGCACTTTGATATCCAGTGTATATGGGTGTTGATATAGCTGTTAGTGGTAGGCATGGACAGGGGTCATAACACGGTTGTGCACTTCTCTGATTACTATGTGATAAGCATGCCTACTTTAGTACCCATATCAGTGTCATGGCAATGCAACAATCAGTAGCAGTACACATTTTATTTTGTTGTATGCTGTGACAGCATGGGCATTGTCCATTTAGCTTTTCTGTATGGAAGACATCTTTCCTGTGTGTGGGCAGCAGTGTTACAGACAGCAGGTAGCTACACCCCTTACAACAGGGCTTGTGCACATAGGCCAACTACATGTTTGCATAAGGTTCCAGACCTAGGGACAGTGTGTGTGTGTGTGTGTGTGTGTGTGTGTGTGTGTGTGTGTGTGTGTGTTGCTGCTATATGCATTGAATACTGCTAGTTTTACAGGGTTTGTGTGTACATGCTAGTTTTGCATGGAATGCAGTCTGTCTGCATAGCTCTAAACTGTGGGCCTATCCACATGATGGTCAGAGGAATGGCTGTTATGTTTTTTCTGTTCCCCACACAGGTCTTGTCCCTGACATATCAGTGGTATTCTCTCCGTTGATTGCTATCAGTACATTGCAACATCCATTTGTGTTTCTGACTTCATATTCCATAGTAAGGGTATGTTGGATCCAATCCTGTAATGTCACCAAATTAAACAGTGTATAACAGCAATATTTCAAATATGGACCTGTGTTTTAGCCTCTGTCCTCCACCTATGTACCAGGCTTTGTCCATATGTCATGCAGCAGAAGGCTGATACTTAATGGTCTATCATTATTTAGTGTTGACATTCCTGCTATCATTCCAGTGATGTTGTGGACTCCACACAAGTTGTGGGTAGGGTCATTATATATGAAAACTACAGCTGGACAAAACATGTGTGACCCTATACAGTCCGGAGGTCAGTGTATGGAGAACACTGTTATATGCCCGTGTAAGACATTTTATGGGGGAGGAGTATTAAATGTTTTTAACCTAGGCTGTTATAACATGTGTGCAATATCAGTAGTAAGAAAAATTAAGATATATGGCTGTACATTTTCATATGTTTCACCATGATAACAGTGGTAGGCTAGACCTTATTGTCTTATATACAGTTCTGTTTGTCAGTGTGATAGTGATGTTTTAAGTTAAGCATTGTTATGTAATGGATACATTTACATTGTGACAACTGATTCTTTTCCCCCTAGGGGGTTGAGTGCAGAGTGTAATTGGAGGCTGTTGAACAATATCTGTAGTTAAGTGTTGAATGATTCTCATCTTCAAGGCAAGTGTGTTTTTCACTGTTGTACTACTTGAAGGCTTTAGCCTAGACAGCAAAGTATGTCATGTTTTGCAGATTATTGAATCATATTTTTCTTTGAGAGGTGCATTAATCAATTATTATGCATTTCAAACACCTAAATGCTATAAGAAAAAGTATAAACAACCAAAATAGTACACAAATACACAGTTCTATGTATGCAAACTGGTGTGGTGTCATGTCCTTTGCATTGTGTGTGGGTATACAGTGGCGGATCCAGGAATTTGCAAAGGGGGGGGCGCAGTCTGGTTAGTTGACTACCGGGGTGTAAGCGGTCAAGTGGGACACTAGGTTTGTTGGTTATGAAAAGACCATCTTAAGAAACTCTGACGTGTGCAAAGACATCAATGTACATTCAGTTGCATATGATTTTGCTGTAGATATGCCAGAAGAAAGAGGCAATTCTTGTGCAGCACACAGCACTTGAACAGACTGGGTAATCTCTGGGATACATACCAGTCTCTCCAGCAGATCCAATTTATATCACAGGTAAGGTTTAAGTCTTTAGAACAGGTAATTCTGTTTCTGTTTGTTTTGTGGATATGCAGGAGGTCCAGCACAGTGGGGTCTGACAATGCCCTGCATATCAGGAATAGCTTTCACCTCAAAAGCATGTAAGAGAAAGAATACAGGGATAGAACCTTAAGGCAGTCTGCATAGGACATTTTACTTAACCCTGTATTCTTTTAGTGAGGAACCTCTGTGGATGTTCAAGTAGTTAGATATGCCTGGCATATCTCTCAACTGCACAATTTTTCCAGAATGTCCAGATTTTTGCCACATATTTTTTGTCTGTTTTTCAGAAAATTGTGGTTTTCTGGCAAATTAATGGCAAATCACTAAAGACTGAAGTTAGAAAATAATGACATTTGAGTTTCCGACTTCATACCCTTCAGTAAAGTCATGCTAATACAAAACCTGTTCTACTAACTTTCTAAGTTTGTAAGAGCAATATTTAAAAATTGTCCCTTCTTTTGGGCCTTTGTCCCACTTTTATAAATGCCTTTGTCCAGATTTCTTGCTCTAAGAGGTAGGACCTAGTTAAGTACATACCAAAGGGGTATTCTAGTTGACAGGTCTTCTGAATGCCAAATACAGTGGAACAATGACTTCCTTGAACTTAGATACCATACCTTTGTTTATAAGTTGCTCAGCATAGGATTTCCTCACTACTGTAGACACATGATAGTCAAAGGCTAGATTACTATCTGTGCATGTCCCCAAGCCCCTGACTGCTGGGTCAACTCTAAAGGGTATGTTGTCAATATGATAGTTACCAGGGGTGGATGACTTCCTGAAGGATACTATTATGCATTTCTTGGCATTTAGTTTTAGCCTGTGGCTCTGACACCAGTCTGTCAGCCCCTCCTGGAGATTCAATGACAGTTCATAATTTGCAAACATCTGCAAATTTTTATCAGCCAGAGACCACTGACATTGGCCTTGACTTCAGAGAAGTAAATGCCAAAAAGGAGTGGTCCAAGGACTGATCCCTGAGGGACTCCACTTGTAACTGGCCTATTTGTAGAGGTGGCTGCCCAGTTCTAACTTCCTGGGTCCTGTCAGCCAGTTGGCTATCCACTGGGTAACATATGAGTTTGTACCCAACCTTTTGAGTTTGTCAGCAATGCCCAAGTGGGGTATTGTGTCAAATGCCCTAGCCAGCTCAAGGTAGGCAGTTTGAACCATTTTGCCCTCATCCATTGCTTTGGTGACCTTCTCAAAGAAGTCTACCAGGTTGAGTAGGCATAATATGCCCTTGATGAAACCAAACTGGGTTGGATCCAGTGTTTGGAGGTTTACTATATCACTGTTGATCATTTCCATGATAATTCTTTTCATGGATTTACATACAAGACTAGTGAGACTTATGGGTCTGTAGTTTCCAGGGTCTGTAGACGGCCTACTTTTGTGCAGAGGTATGAATTTGCTGTTCTCCATTCATGCGGCAAAAAGCCTGTTTAGAAGCTATAGTTAAATAGCAATTCCAGAGGCTCTGGCAGGTCACTTTCATGCTATTTAGAAGGCATACTGAGATACTGTCTGGACTCATTGATGCAGTGTTCTTGGCCTCAAGGACCTGTTCCCTAGTGATAGCAGGGTGGGTATATTAGATGGTATTTCTGAGGGAAGGTTAAGGGGGAGAGAGGGTTAAAGTTGGAGCTGAATTTAATCAGCCAGTAGGTTTGCTATATCTTCTGGCTTAGTAGCCTCATGAAACAGATTACACCGTTAGCAACAATAGTTCAGCCTCTGGATAGATGCATCATTGATATTTACCACCCACATAAATCAGCAGATGAAAGCAGGTTATGCCATAAAACTTTTAGTTATGTACTTACCATAACTTTAGATGTTTGGGATCCATCTCGCCTACATTCTGTACTGATGGGTTTGGAGCCGATCCTCGGCTCCGACTCGGCACGCTATACTATAGAGCGAAGTCTCTAATTGGCTTAGCTATTCTATATCCCAGGATGCACCACCACTACTTCCCCAGATCTTGTTTGTCCGCCCACATGCACACAGTCATAGACAGTTGAAATAACATTGCCAGGTGTTTCAAGATGAAACGGCTAAACTGAACCGTTCGGTCTCTTCTGATCTCCAAGGCAGGGGGAAGGAGGGTGGGTATTAGGAATGTAGGCGAGATGGATCCCAAACATCTAAAGTTATGGTAAGTACATAACTAAAAGATGTTATGTGATCCTATCTCACCTACATTCTGTACTGATGGGACAGCGTCCCTAGCACCTGATTCCTGGGTGGCTCACTGGAAAACACTCCTGAGAACTGTGGAACCGAAGGAAGCTCACCCCCGAGATGCCACATCCAATTTGTAATGAGAAATGAAGGTGTGAGGAGAAGACCAGGTAGCCGCAGCACAAATGTCACTAATGGCAAGCTTGGAATGAAAGGCTGTCGAAGTAGCCATAGCCCTTGTAGAATGAGCTTTCACAGTGGTTGTAAGCTCTCTATTAGAAAGAAGGTAAGTATGACTGATACAGTCTCTGATCCATTTGACAATGGTGACCTTCGTGACGGCTTTGCCCAATTTATTGTCCGAAAAGGACACAAATAACTGATCGGTTTTCCGTGTTTGGTGCGTCCTATCTAAGTAAAAACGCAACTGCCTGTGAACATCCAATGAATGGAAGATGTATTCCACTCTGTCTGAGTAGTTTGGGAAGAAAACTGGGAGTTCCAATGACTGTTGAAGACTAAAACTAGAACAAACTTTGGGAACAAAGGATGGATTAGGCCTGAGGGATACTCTATCCTTGTGAAAAACCAGGTACAGTGGTTTGACACATAGGGCTTGAAGTTCTGAAACCCTTCTGGCTGATGTAATTGCCACCAAAAAAGCAGTCTTCCAAGAAAGAAATTTCAAGTCACAAGTTGCTGCCGGTTCGAAGGGGGAAGAGGTCAAAGCACCTAATATGAAATTAAGATCCCACGGTGGAGCGGGATGAAAAATCGGAGGTCGTGGCAGCCCAGCACCTTTCATGAAGGCTTTACACAACTTATTGCTCATCAAAGGTGGGTCTATACTTTTATGGAAATTAGAAATAGCTGCCAATTGAACCTTGATGGTAGAGACTGAAGAACCTTGATTGAATAAAGAAGCTAAAAATTTCAAAACTTCTGACACCGGGGCAGAAATGGGATCTAATCCCCGGAGTTGGGCCCAAATGGCGAATCTCTTCCATTTGCTGTTATACATTTTTTTAGTCGAATTCTTGTGGGCCGAGGACAAGATATGTATGACTTCTGAGTCCAAAACCTGGTTCTTGACTAAGGTCGGAAGTGGAGGAGCCAAGCTGTTAACCTCAACGAGTGAAGGGACTGATGAAGCTGTCCCAACTGGTGGATCAAGAGGTCTGGGACCTGGTCCAGGAACCATGGACCGTCCAGTGCATATTTCCAAAAAAAGGGCAGCCAGACTTGACAAGGCCAGTATGGGGCAACTAAAATCATCTTGCACTGCAAGTGAATCGCCTTCTGGATCACCTTGGGAAGAAGGGGAACCGGTGGAAAGGTGTACAGTAGGCCGGTGGGCCAAGCTTGGACTAGGGCATCCTTGGGAAACCCCCCCAGAACTGGGGTGAGAGAAAAGAACTGTAGACATTTCGTGTTGAGAGGAGTTGCAAAGAGGACACAACAAGGAGTTCCCCATCTTCTGAAGATCTGAGTTGCCACTCTGTCGTTCAGAGACCACTCGTGTGGAGAGAGAATAGTTTTGCTCAGTCTGTCGGCTATCACATTGGATCTCCCCAGAATGTGTGTCGCTACCAAGAAACGTTTGGTTGCAACCGCCCAATCCCATACTTTCATGGCCTCTCTACAAAGGGGGTAGGACCTGGTCCCTCCCTGCTTGTTCAGGTACCAGACTACTGACATGTTGTCGGACTGAATGGCAATCATGCCCTGGGGGAGGTAACTGTGCAGTGCTTGTAGCGATAGAAGCACCGCCCTCATTTCCAGTATGTTGATGTGGAGGGAACTCTCATCGGGGTGCCACTTGCCTTGGACTGACCTGCCCAGGTAATGCCCCCCCACCCTGTCTGGGAGGCGTCCGTAGTCAAAGTGGCCACTGGAGGTGGAGGAACGAAGGGTTGCCCCTGATCCAGGTTGGAGGAAAGAAGCCACCAACGGAGGTCCTGTTTGCACGTCTCCGTGATCATAATGAGATGACTGAGAGGGAGATCCTGATACGACCACTAGACTGACAGGAGCCACTGGAGAATCCTCATATGCAATCTTGCTAAGGGAACTAGGAGAACGGTAGCCGACATGGAACCCAACAGTTGTAGGACCATCCTGGCCGGGGCTCGGCGTTTAAGGAGCAATGCTCGGACTTGAGATTGTAATATGTCTATCCTCTCTGTAGGGAGATAGACCCGCATTTGCTTTGAGTCTATCTCTACTCCAATAAATCGTATGCGCTGAGATGGCAGCAACACAGACTTTTCTCAATTGAAGGTGATTCCTAGGGAGTTGCCGAGAGATATAGTGGCTGCTAGGTTCTGTAAGAGTAGACGCCTGGAAGTGGCAGTTAGGAGCCAGTCATCTAGGTATGGAAACACCTGGAATCCTAGACTTCTCAGGTGAGCAGTCACCACCGCCAAACATTTGGTGAACACCCTGGGGGCTGTGGTGAGACCAAAGGGCAGTGCGCGGAACTGGAAATGACTGTCTCCCAGGCTGAAGCGTAAGTGTCTCCTGGACGCCTGATTTATCAGGATATGATAATAGGCGTCCTTGAGATCTATGGAGCACATCCAAACACCTTCCTCCAGCAGTGGGAGAATGGATTGTAAGGTGACTATCCGGAACTTGGACTTCTTGACAGAATGGTTGAGCTTGCCGAGATCCAAGATGGGCCTCATGTCCCCGGTCTTTTTTGGCACCAAAAAGAATCTTGAGTAAGTCCCTAATCCGGTCTGGTCTTCGGGGACCAGTTGGATGACTCCTTTTTGAAGCAGCTTTGAAATTTCGATGGCTGCGAAATCCCGTTGACTGGGTGGTGGTTCCGGGATTTTCCGGGATGGTGGTGGGGGGCTGAGAAATGGGGATGTTGTAACCTCCGGCAATGATTCGGAGCACCCATTAGTCCTGAGTGATATTCTGCCAGGCCTTTAGGTGCCTCGAAAAATGACCCCCGACTGGCTCCGGAGTGGCACAGTCAGGCAATCCTTCAGGGATGCTGGAAGGTTGAGGAGCCACGAAAGGACTTGCGGTCTCCAGTGTTGCGGGGGCCTCTGCCGCCTCTGGGACGGCGTCTTCCTGAAAAATTTCCCCCTCCTCTGCCTCTAGAAGGGGATCATCCTGCTGTGAGGGGTAAGTCTTCTGAGATTTGTGGAACCACATTTTCCCCCCTCTTCTAGCCTTGGGATAAGGCCGGAAGGGAGTGGAAAACCGTGCCCCTACGGCAGTCAAAGTCTTACCCTCTTGTTCACAGCAGGTCAAGGTGTCCTTTACCTTGGGTCCAAACAAGGAGGACCCATCAAAGGGAGCGTCGGCAAAGGAAGACTTGAAGGCCTCCGCAAAATGACACAGGTGGAGCCAGGCTTGTCTCCGTAGCACAACACCTGTACCCACCGCTCTACTCGCCCCTTCGGCCACATATGAAATGAGCCTCATGGACGAGTTCGATATTGATGATAGAGTAGCCAACTGAGAGCTAACCATCTGGGCCAACTGCTCAGGTAGGTTACCAAAGAGGGTATCTGAAAGTTCCTTGACCAGATTCCTCTGAAATCTGGTGAAGTGCGTAAGGTAATTCAGAGACCTTAAGGTAAAGGCTGCTGAAGTAAGGGTGCGCTTCCCGTACCGATCCATACTCCTGGACTCTTTATTAGGAGGATGGACGGACGTCAAAGCTTCTGCCACATCTTGCTGGGTAGCAGATGTCACCACCAGGGCATCTACGGCCACACCTTTAGATAAGAATTCCTTTTCAGGGGGGCTGACAGAAATTTATTCGGGCGAGCTGGCACCTGTTCCACAGAATCCGGGTGCTCCCACGCCCTTCGAGAGATCAAATCCAGGAGCTCATTGAAAGGCGGAGACACCCAGGAGGCGGAAGGCTGAGCCCCGAAGGCCTTGAGGAATACCGATTCCTCAGCAGAAGGGGGTTTGGACTGCAAGTTGCCTCGTTGCTTGAGGATTTCTAAGATGTCCACAAAGGAGACATCATCCGAGGACGACTTGGGGGACCCCTCCGCATCATCGAGGTCGGTGTCCGAGGTGAGAGACTCATCAGGCGAGTCGACGTGCTTCTTCTTACACTGTCTCTTCCTGGGAGGTTCCTCCGAAGAAGCCTTGGAAGGACCCCCAGGAAGGGAGGAATCCCCAATGGGGGTGACCTCAGGCCTCAGAGCTCTGTTGTCTTGAGAGAGGGGGACAACAAAGGAACAAGTCTCCATGCCAAGGGAAGGTGCCGGAGAGATGGTGGAGGTAGCCAAGGAAGATTTGGCCAAAGCGGTCCTCATGGCCCTGAAGGCCGGACCCCATGAGTCCTGGGAAGGTCCGACCCCCGAGGCCACAACAGTAGACGGCACTCCCGCAGCCAACGCACTGAGAGGGAGGCTTGGAACTGAAAGCATCGGACCCAAAGCGTCACCCCCGGGGCCGACCGAGGAGGTCCGTGTACCGAACTCTGATCCGAAGGTCGGGGTTGGAGTAAGGGTCAGAGCCGACCCGAGAACCTCCACTGGCTCCACCAGCACCGACTCCAACAGTGCCGAGGCTGTTGGAGGAGGAACCAATACAACAGGGTGGACAATCGGCTCCGGAGCCGACTGGGCTGGAGCCGAGACTAACTTTTGGAAAACTGGAGACTGGAACAGCCTTTGAAGCACCCTGTCTATATCCGAATCGGACATCCTCGAAGACCGGGAAGAGACCGATTGGGCCCGGGTTGACTTCTCCGCCGGTTCCGAAAGACTGGGGGACCGGCTCCGAATAGTCTCAAGCAGTATCGGCGCCGAGGGAGATTCCATCAGCACAGCAATTTCCCTCGGAGCCGACGGGGACTTCGGCACCGAGGTAGAAGAGTCTGAGCGAGCGACCTTTCTCGGCTCCGAAACCAATGGAGACGAAGAAGGTGACCCGCCTCTCGATGCTCGAGCACTCAGCTCTGAAGACAGAGGAGTCGAAGCTGGAGGCATCGAGGCAGACCATTCCGACCTCGGCTCCGAAGTCCGTGGAGCCAACAGAGAAGCCTGCCTTGATTTCTTTGCTGTCGGCTCCGACGGACTGGTCAGAGCCGAAGACTTCTTCTTCCTGGAGGGACAGGGGGAAGAAGATAAAGCCTCTTCAAAAGAAGGGGGGATGAGCCCTTTTAATATCAATTTGTTTTTCCTCTCTTGGAGGACACGAGAAGAAAAAGTGTGGCATACACTACACGACTCTTGAAGGTGTTTAGGGCCTAGGCAATAAACACATAGAGAGTGGTCATTCGTGACTGACATCTTGTACCAACACTTGGTACAATTTTTAAAACCCGAAGGCCTATGCTCCTTTGACATCTGTACAAGGAAACACACTACCAAAACAGACTAGGACAAAAACTACCACAGAGATACCAATCCCTCTAACTTAAACAGGATAGGCCCACAGGCAAAAACTGTAACACAGCTCTGCAGAGCACGAGGGCAAGGCCCCTCTAACTGAAACGGGACCTTGTCGTTGGAGAAAAAATATATTTACTACACAAATATACTAAGCAGACAAGGATATAACACAGTATGAAGTAGGGCGTGAGGAAACCCCTACTAATAAAGCGGGAACCTAGCGCTAACAAAATTCACTCACAAACTTTCACAAAACCCACTTAGAAACAACAAGTAGCTGTTAAAACAGCTTTGGTTGAAAAATTAGAAAATTTCTGACAGAAAATCAGTCAGTAAAAGGTACTTAACCCAGCCAAGTCGAGACCACGTCTATTGCTATCAAGCGGCAAACGAGATCTGGGGAAGTAGTGGTTGTGCATCCTGGGATATAGAATAGCTCAGCCAATTAGAGACTTCGCTCTATAGTATAGCGTGCCGAGTCGGAGCCGAGGATCGGCTCCGAACCCATCAGTACAGAATGTAGGCGAGATAGATTCACATAACATCATATTTTTAGTCAAGAAAGCAAAATAAAATTATTGTCCAATGTGTCAAACCTTTCCCTGGCTCATTCTCTCTGCTACACATTCCAATAGGTGCCCTCAAACAATTCAAAACCGAATCTCTTACTCTGTATGTTAAATGTACTCCCAAATGCCTAACAACCATAAATGAATACCAACCACTGATTAAGTTCCTATCAGTCCTGATATGCAAACCTCCTGTTCCATGGCTATTGCTCAGCTAGCTCCTATGCACTATTAAAAAGGTCAGAATCTCACCTAAAGCCACAACATGTTTACCTCAGACATACCATTCATCACATGAGCTCTATACTACCATCAAAGCATTCTACATTTCTTACTTCAAATGGTAAATGTACTCCCAAATGCTTAGGTACCATAAATGATTAGCAGTCACTGATTAAGCTCCTATCAACTCACATATACAACCACCTTTTCCATAACTCACCTCTGCATTATTAAAAAAACACATTCAAGCACTCAGAGGCACAAAACATTCACCTCATATGTGGCATCCATCACAGAAGCTCCTTACCAATACAGAAGCATTCTGTATAACTGGAACTAATACACAGGATAAAATCCATGCCAGTGAGGATATCAACCACCTGATTTTCCAAAGCAATAAAATGTTTACCTTATTTCCCCATCATCCATCTATTCTTGCAACTCTGCCTTTGTTACCATCCCCAAGACATCTACAAATCTTAATCAGCTACTCAGCTTCAGTTTTCTCGTTTTGTGTAATGAAAGCGTCAGTTTCTTTCCAGTTCCAACCCAACATAAACCTCTCAAATGTACTTTATTTAAACTGCATGTTCCACATTAAAAGGGTCTGTCACACATTTAATGATGACATTTTTAACAAATATCTGTTGTAAATACAGAATCATATCAATTCATCTATATACTCTTAATTACAGCATTATTAACCATGACATGAGCTTTCTAGATGCAGCTGTTAGTAAAACTTTCACATTAAGGAGAGCTACATGAATGTACACAAACATTATTGAGTTACCTAGAAACTTTAAAACAACTACGACCGATTAAAAAACATGTTCAATCACTTGTTACTGGCTGCTATGCATACCGCTCTTAAAATGTAAATAAGTAAATTTTTTGTTATTTTTCACGTGTTCTCTTTTCCTTGCATCTATTTCAATTATATATTTTTTTATTTTATATTTCAGTTATATTTTTAATCATCATTTCAGTTTGCTAAGGACACTAGGGTTGTGGCTGAAGTGACAACCCGATGCCTTGTGCACAAATGGGGGGGGGGGGGGGGCTGTGAATGGATGGATCAGGGCTGTTGGTTGAAAAGTCGGCCAGTATGAGTGTCTCATAACCTATTTAGGGTCAAATAAAACTGAATTTAATTGACACTGTGGCCAGTTTTTGACTGCAGTTACATAGTCTATCAATAGGCAGTTCAGCCCAAACAAAACCGTCAAACTATGTATTTTCTTATTCAGTTACAAATTTAAAATTCTTAGTTCAGAAGAAAAGAACCATTAGGTCTGCAAATCCCCCACTGAGAGAAAAATAGGGAGACACATTTACATTTAAACATATAAAGTGCTGTCATTTTTGGGCTTCAGTTCAAATATCTGACACAATATTCTACAATAGCGCCTTAACGTAACCAAAAGCAGTGGCACAGCTAGAGTCTGTGCTGCCCAGGAATGTCTGAGTTTGCAGCCCACCCCCACAAAAATCATGGTCAAATGGGCCTACCAATACACAGACCCCCCCCCCACAGTCATTCCAGTGTCCCATTACTTGGCTATTTCTCCCCATTTACCATAAACACTAATGTGCATACTGCTCTATGCTTTACTTCTACATTTATTAATGATTTCATTTAAAAATTTGTTTTAAAATTTTATGGCACAAACACTGATAATAGAAATCTGCTAAACAAAGGAAAACAGTCTCACAATGAAAATAGACTTAGCATTAAAACTTCTCTGCCCTTTAAACTCACATTCATTGAAACAGCATTGAAACTCACATTCAAAGAAAATGCATCTGGCCAGTGACGGATAAAAAGTTTAACTTTGGGCTGTTTTCAAATCATAGGCCACTTGCACACATATTTACGAGCATGCAGACATGCATGTGTTCTTTGATTCACCTTCTTGATTGTATTAAATTATATTCCTTATATAATACAGCACATTTGTTAGAGCATGTTTTAAATTTATTATTTTAAACATTTAATACATAAAGCAACAAAGACAAAACTGCCCAATTCAGAACATTTCCATCAAAGTCTACTGAAACTTCTATAATTACAAGCCACCAATATCAGTAAATATGCGCAATCTCTGCAAGTCATCTAAATCCATATTAAAGAGATCTGTAACTAATGAAGTTGCTGCTAGCAAACAACTTTATATTTCATTGTTTCATCTACAAATAAAGTGCCTGTTGCCCTTGAAGAATAAATTGCCCATGTTACATTAAAAAAAATGATAAGCTAGTAATATTGCAATAGGGAATAGATGGCAAACTGATTACCTAGTAATGATGAAACTTATTTCCTCCAAAGGAGAATCTACACAGAAATGCAGCATCCACCTCCTTTTAAGTACAACATAGTACCATATCAGCAATCCATCTACATACTGTGGGATTAGAACCCACAGCCTTCTGCATCAAAAGCAAGTATACTATCTGCTGTGTTACTAGCAATGCAAACTGGGCATAAGCAGAACTTCTCTTTCCCAAAAGCTCTCAGCTCCATGTAAAATTCACTTGACAGTCAACTAAATCCTTTGCATCACAAGAAATCTAGTAAAAGCCAAAATTTATTGGGGGATCAAAAGCCTAAATCCAGGAACAAATGTTAAATATTGCTTGCATAATCTTCGAAAGTTTTAGAATAAAACATGATTTGTGTTTCCATGTGTTTTCTGAAGGTATGAAGACTAAAATTTAAATGGCTATCATTATTTAGTGAATTCAATTCTCACTGATTTTCCAGAAAACCACAAATTGTAGGAGGAACAGACCAAATGTATGAGCCAGACATTCAACCCAGCAACACACAGAGCAACCCAGCAGCACACAGAGCAATAAGAACCAGCAGCAAGACAAATTAAACACTCTGGAAGCAATAAGAATTAGCAATACATTCACGTGTGCACTCACAGGCAGCAAAAAGATGATCAAAACAAATGCTGTACTGTATTTCAAATTGTGCGGCATGCACAGACGTGACTGGAAGAACAGATGCTATCGGCCGAAGATGAAGAACACCCTTAAAAAATCACTTTTTTTTTCAATTAAAACTCTTAATGTAAATGTGTGCCTGGGCAGACCACCCCTCTAGCACCCCCCTCCAGCTACACCATTAACTAAAAGCATTTTAAGTTATCTGACCATCATGACATTTGTTTTTAACTTACCTCTCATATATCGAACTTTGTTTAAAAAAAGCAGTAAAGATCAGCTATCCATTTAAACATTGTTTGTTTGTATTATAATTTCTTCACAGCATCACACCCTGTCACCCTCGCTGGTATCAGTGAACTGTCAGACCAAACTGTTACAGAGACCAAAAAGTAACATGCTCAACAGATGACACATCATTAAGTTTTCTATTTTCTAGCCCCAGCATTCACCCTGCCTCACAACAAGTATGTTAGTTAACCACTGGCTTAAGCAATACCTAGGAGTGCACAGTAGGCCACTCTCAACACTAGAATATTTTAATATATTAAGTGATTTGTGCCTCAGAGCTTGGACAGCCAAGTACCTGATTGAATTCAAAATGTCTATAAGTTATAAGTACAATAACAGTTTTATTTATTAACAAATACCTATTTATTGACCACATACATGGACTGGCCCAATTCCCTTTTCAGTCATGATGCAGGTTCAGGAAGGAGCTAAAGGAATATACAGTTGTATTACAGTATGATAAATTCTGAGTTCATTCAACTCATAATAAAGTCTTTGCATTACTTATTAAGTTTCAGATAATGATAAAATGTACTTCTCCCTAGAAAAAAATAGTCTTACTAGTATAAATATCTGTGGACCTCAGAAGAGCATTTGAAAGTGATGATCACCAAATTATTATATAAAATGTACACTCTTACTGGATTTGGAATAATACAATGAAATGGAAAGCTGTCATTTTAATAAAACTTTTCGTTTTCATAGACAATCAGGCATTGCCTCATTCCACAAGGATTATATATTTTTTCATTGTTTCAGGTGCTATTACTCAAAAAATTCCTTCTTCAGTAATTTTTATTATATGCAGGTTTGGACAAATTATGTGCACTTTAAAAATCTTGGATAACAAGAACTCAGAACAGAACCAGGATTCCTGTGGTTCTTATATATTACTACCTGAATCAAAGGCTTGCAATGAACAAGCAGTCTGGGGAGTTAACTAAGATGTAATGACAGGGACAGGAATTGAACAGAGATGAATTGACTAGGAAAAGCCTGTTTAATCCACAAGTTAACCAAACACTAAAACTTTTTGAGGAGCTGGTAGAAAGGGAAGTTAGGCAGTTAGATACTAAATAATTCAACACAACCAATCATGTCAAAGGGTCAGTTATCTGTACATACGTAGATTGATTACAGTAAATGAACCCAGTTAAAGCCATAATAAATACATATACAGGGATGAATTACAAGACTTGTGTCAACTGCTAAGGTGAAAAGTTCATATTAAAATTGCGCCTGGCCCACTGATAAAATGTATATATATATATATATATATATATATATATATATATATATATTTATATATATATATATATATATATATTTATATTAAATCCTAAAATTCATTTCTTAAAATTAATATACAAAATCCTTGTATACAATAATCCATCCTACTTGTTTAAATTGAATAATTAAATAAATAAATGAATGAATAAATATTATAAAATCATCAGAGTGCAAAGCAATAACTATAGTGTTCATAGCAGTAAAATATACAACAATTATGTATAAATATTACAATTTAGCAGCCCTAAGTTTAACCAAAGGTAAGATAACCAAAATCAGCTGTTTGAACAGCAAAATTCATGCAATTTGCGTGTGATGACGAATCAAGGCATTTCTGGTGACGAAGAGAGGTGAGCGGCCTCTTCACAACACATGAAGCATCAACATCAAGCAAATCGGGATGTTTATAATAAACCGAGCAGCCATGGCTACAACCGAGGCAAAGATACTGAGAACAATTTTAATTTTGACACTTGGTTAAACCAGGGGTTTAATTTTAACAAAAAGGTGTTTAATAACAGCATTGAGACTTTTGATGAGAACTTTAAATTGTTTAAAGAAAAGCTTTATGCTTTTAAAACGAACCAGTTAGAAATAGACTATTTAAGTGAATGTATTGCAGCTAATATGGTACCTAAGGGATTAAGAGTCTTTAAGTATCCGAATAATGTAAAGCATAACAGTTGGCTCTACCAGCAGCTAACAGAATTATTTAATAAGACTGGGGTTGAACTGCTTAAACTAATGGTTTGAGATTATGAGAACCAGAGAGAGGTTCTGTTAAACAAAATTAATTCATTGCATAATAAAGTTACCAGTGAGAGTGTGCTTAATTTTGATAAAGCAAAATATGATGGTTTGTTTAAAGATGTGGATAATTACTGTGATAAAGGAAAATTAGGAAGTTAGAATGGGATCTCTTGGAGTACAGAGAAGGGAAGGCTTACCCCCTTTTTAAAACTGGCCTCTCTACTTCTAATTCTGACCAATTGTTTTCAGGTCGGGTAGAGATGGATGGTGATAACAACAATATTAATGAGCATACAGGATACCCTGTAGGGGAACCGTCAGTGAGAAGAAGCAAAATATTGGCAGAAAAACAGAGGAACCATTCATATCAAAACCCCCAGTACTACAGGGGGAGGTAGGTGGGGCAGGTACCCAGGGAACAGTCAGAATTTTTCACCGACTTAATGGTATCGCTGTCACCATTGGTGGAGAATGAGCACACTTTGAATATGTTATTTGTTAATTCTGATGATTACCATAGAATATGTAAAAAAGATAATTTTACTGTATTCAGTTTTACAGATATGGTTATCAATGATGTTTACTTTAAATTGTTTACTAAGGGGTTTCATTTTATACCCTCCAGACCCAGGTCTTTGGTGAACACATTAATTAATCTAAAGATGTATATTAGACAACTTAATTTACAAATTTTCTTCAAGGGACAGGAATTGAACAGAGATGAGTTGACTAGGAAAAGCCTGTTTAATCCACAAGTTAACCAAACACTAAAACTTTTTGAGGAGCTGGTAGAAAGGGAAGTTAGGCAGTTAGATACTAAAGGCAGGCCGAGTATGAACCTTTCAGATGAAGAGACATCTTTACTTAGACAACTGAGAGAAGAAAAATGTAGAGTGATGCTGTCAGACAAGGGTGGTGGAGTGGTTTTGATGTACAATGAAGACTACGATACACATATGTTTAACATTTTGCAAGGCCCAGAATATTATACAACAGTTTCTCATAATGAGATTAACATTGTTCATGCTAAAATTAATTTTTATTTACTGGACCATTTACTGCAGGGCAGCATCAATGAAAAGTTATATAATTTTCTATATGTTGAAAAACCTAAGATCCCCTGTATATCCAGTATCCCTAAAATTCACAAATGGATTAACAATATGAAATTCAGACCCATTGTAGCTGGAGCTGGTAGTATTACTGAACCTCTAGCTATTTTTATAGAGTTGCAATTAAAGGAGTTTATTAACTCTGTGGTTCACATAATGAAGGACTCATGGGATTTTTTGAGAAGAATGTCTAATGATAAATATGACCCAGAGACTTAGTTGGTTATCATTGATGTGCTTGAGTTATTTCCAAGCTTCCCGCATGAAGTGGGCCAAGAATGATTCGGAGAAATTTTGTCATTTGACTCAGGCCTGGATGGGAATACCTTAAATTTGATTATGGATTTTATGGATACCATTCTCAGAAATAATTTTATTCATTTTAATGGTGAGTTCTACTAACAAAGGAAAGGTGTTGTGATGGGGGCAGCCTGTGCCCCCTTATATGCAAACTGTGTATTGTATTTCTGGGAACAAAAATTTGTTCTTAATACAGTTTGGTGGGATTATATTACATTTTATATACACTATTTGGACAATATTTATTTGCTATGGGACAGGCCTAGAGAGACTTTTAATGACTTTATGATATATCTCAACCAAACCACTGAATTATTGGCCTTAACATACACAGTTAGTGATTCCTCTATCAACTATTTAGATATGACACTGTACAAGGATATGATTAATCATTGTTTTCAGTCTAAACTATACAGGAAGGCTTTGTTCTCAAATTCATATTTACATTTTGAAAGCGGACATCCTTACTATCAAAAGAAAGGGATAGTGAAGGGTCAGATGATTAGGGTCTCAAGAATGACTAGTGTGACCTCATAATTCTTAGATGAGGTTAGGACTCTGACCTCACTATTCCTGGAAAGAAGTTATCCTAAACAAATGGTGGATAATTTGGCCAATGAGGTGATTATGAACAGGGAACAGTTTTTTTCCCTTGTTAGGTATTGGCATGGTTGAGGTGGAGACATTAGATGTAGGGGATTCTAAGCACAGAGGGACCTTTATTCACACCTTTTCTATGACATCTACTCAGGTGGAACACATTATTAAAAAATACTGGCATATTATAAGGCTTAACAACGATACTAGTGCATACCTCCTGAACCATCCCACTTTTGTCAGAAGGAGAGACACGAACCTTAAAGAACTCTTTGAAATGAAACAGGTTTCCGGGCAGGTATGTGAAGATCTAAGATGTGGGACCCACAAATGTGGAGCCTGGCAACAATGTGGATACATTTTGGATAAAAGTGAGTCATATATTCCATCCAGGGGTTTGAGGTTGAAGGCATCCAAATATTATAATTGTGGCACAAAAGGGATGGTGTATATTGGGATTTGTGAAACGTGCCAGAGTTTTTAGATCAGTAAAACTGAAAGACCACTTAGAAGAAGGGTCTATGAGCATTTATATGAGGTTTCAAAAGAGAAGGAATCAAATGCCTTTTTTAGACATTCCTTAAATTGTAATGAAATGAAAATCAAATTGTTTGTGTTAGAAGAAGTGTTAGTTGATCCCGGAGGGGAGATTTGGGAGTCCAGGGTAGAATACAGGAAATTGTTCTGGCAGTTGAAATTGGATGCAGGTAGACCCCCCTGGACTTAATGACCACATTAGTATTAATAGTGTTTTAAAACTTAGGGCTGCTAAATTGTATTATTTATACATAATTGTTATATATTTCGCTGCTATGAACACTATAGTTATTGCTTTGCATGCTGATGATTTTATAATATTTATTCATTCACTTATTTATTTAATTATTCAATTTAAACAAGTAGGATGGATTATTATATACAAGGATTTTGTATATTAATTTTAAGAAATGGATTTTAGGATTGAATATATATACAATTTATCAGTGGACCAGGCACAATTTTAATATGAATTTTTCACTTTTGTAGTTGACACGTCTTGTAATTCATCCCTGTATATGCATTTATTATGGCTTTAACTGGGTTCATTTATTGTAATTAATCTATGTATATACAGATAATTGACCCTTTGACGTGATTGGTTGTGTTGAATTATTTAAATGTATTGGATAGGGCTGCTTCTTTGTTCTGAAGAAGCCCGGTATTTTACTAGGTGAAAGCCTGCTAAACTGTATTGTAGTGACTTTACTGTTCTTATCGTTTTATTGGACATTAAAGGTACTGAATTTACTGAATCTACTGTCCTGAGTACCTTGGATTGAGGTGTTTTGTCTGTATGCTTTAATGCTAACCTTGTTATATGTTAGGTCCTGGACGTTTATGGTTGGACCCATCCCAAGTTTGGAAATGCTCTAAAATTACTAAGAACGCTTCCCATAAGAATGATATCTGCAATATATGCAAGTTATGTGAAGTTTCTTCGCAGACCAGTGAGTTTCTTTAGATTATGATGAGTTAACTAAAAGTTTTTCTGGCATATATATTTAGTAATATAAGTTTTTACTTTTCTGCAATGCTATGGAGAGTTTGCTTTTATTGAACAGTCATTTTAACCGCGGACTGTACTAATTTTTAAATGTGTACTTTTTTTTAACTTGAGGAGCTGTGGTTTGTTTTTATCTTTTGGGCATTTAGTCCACGAATATATGGTTGACATTAATAAGGAGATCTTAGATATCTCTTCTTGTATTTTTGTGATACTGTTGGAGGGTTGGGTTCCTTGATGCAATCACTTAATTAAACAATTAATAGTACATTGATGTATTAGGATAGCGTAAAATATTTCATGTGATGCATTGTATGAGTATTTATTTACTTGGTTTTATAACAGTTTTATTCTTTTGTCTGAGGAAGTCTAGACTGGGTCCGGACGAAAAGCGAGTGATATTAAAACGAGCAGCTTTATGTTTCATTGTTGCAACTTCTCTTTCTTGCACCGGATGTTTTTTAGTGAGGTATGATTATGCATACAGCTTACTACCACTCCCAGGATTCAAACTATGACTGTGTCTGCTAAAAATACAACAATTTAAGGTTTATCAGAGTGTGCTATTTGGATATTGCTTTCTATTTCTTCAGTGTTTTGTGTTTAAGTCTCTCTTGGTTGTACAGTCTGATCTGGTACTTACAACAGTCTTATACAGACATTCCTAGACATTTTTTTTTGTGTAGCACAGTGGGGGTAACAGTGGTTAACACATCATTACTATTCAGAGCATGCAACACTAAATGCCATACAATACCAGAGTATACACAACCAGTCCAGGATATAGAACTTTATTGCCAGGCAGTTACATTTTTATTTAAATATGACCTATATGGGACTATTACTGTCATATTGTCTGGTTTATTCAGTACAACCCATACACAGTTTTTATACCGCCAGGTGACTTTCTACTACTTTATATTTATTTGGTATGACTACTACAAGCAGGATTGTTACTCACTAGTCTTGTGATACAGCCTTTGCAACCTACTAACATGGGCTTCCTGATTCACAGCCCGCTCAGCTGCATCTGTAAGGGAAATAGAGAAATATTTAGGAATACCTATCCATCACATACACAGGCTGGACATTAATAAACAGTTATCGGTATGACTACTTGCACACTACTGGGACATCACCCCTCTGCCTTGCTTCTTGGACCCACTCATCAAAGAGCTCCCCCTTCCTCTGCTTCAAGTTGGCATAGTGGTGCCGGGCCTGCTCACCAGTCCAAGGGATACCAGTGGCACTGGTGAGATCATGGATGAGATGGTCCCAGGCTTCTGCTTTATATTGGGAGCCCTGGTACTGGCCCTGCAGCAGTCTCTCATCATGGTTTTGTACCAGGAGTCCTACCATGACCTTGGACTCCTGTATGCCCCAGCACTGCACCCAGAAGTGCATGCCCTCACCAACTCCTGCCATATTGCCTACAGTGGGAAGCTGCAACCAGTTATGAGCAGTATTCCAGCCTGTGCGGTTTAAATAAGGCTAATTTCCCACACTTTGCCATGATTGGATTGTGTTGAATATGCTGAGCTAAGCTATGGGCAAACCTGCTTTGCTAAGGTCGGCAGTGCTTAAAGGGACAGGTTCAGCACTGCTTACAAATGGGCAAATCCACTTAGCTGGGCTATTCATTGCTTAGCAGTCATATTTACACAATGCTTACACCTGGTAAGCAGAGCTGTACTATGCTTAGCATTGTTTTTTTTTCATTTTATAGACTATCTGCTGTATGGCATTGATTCATCATTCATTACATATTATAAACTTGTTTACTGTCCCTGACATCCCCCAATGTGCTTTCATTACATGTATTCATGTGTGACTGTACTGTATGGGGCACTTGTATTTATATGGAGGTTTCAGATCTTCATTAAACTGACACCTCACATCTGGACCTACTACAGTACTCTGGTTAACAAATATATGTTATTTAGTAGCTAGTTATTAAATAAATATTTATGTACTGGTTTCACATGTAAAATGCAAATTGATTACAGTGGGGCTTGAACTGGAAATAGCTGTTTGCAAAGCATACGCTCTAACCACTAGACTATTGCAATACTACTTATGCTGGGTGTCTCTTGCTATTTAACTTCTTGTGCTGTTTAAGCTGGACTAAGCATAGCTAAGCAATGAGCACACCCATGCAGCTACACTTAAACTTTATTGCATGTTTAAAAAAAATATATTTGTTGCGTTTTTATATTTGTACCCTTCAGAATATCCATGCTAATGCTGAACTTGTTATTCTATCAACATTCTGCTTTGTCCACATTCCTTACTCTGACAGGTTGGGAGGTGTGCACTATGTGCTTATGATAAATGTGTTATTCTAACAACTTTGTTTTGGTAGGGATAAGTGTCCCTTATGGCTTTGACCAGATTTGTTGTCCTGATGGGTTGGGGGTGTTACGAGCATTCTCGCTCATTTTAAATTGCTGAAAGGCAATTCTGGAGTGTACGGGGTGTGTATATTGTGAGAGCTCTGCTCTCAGACACACCTTCTGCACTCATACATTGAACCATGTCCATTTTACAACAAGGCAGCACACCTTTATACATATGCATGGGGCGCTGCTGTGCTGAACAGGAACAGTTCCTGCCATACAGGAATAAATTATTCCTGCATGGGTGCTTGCTGAATCCGGGGAATATGCTAATGTATTTATCAACATTTGTGATTAAAAGAAAGGCATTTTTCTTACATGTTTTATAAATATTGATAATTTAACTAATACAATATAAGTACATGTTTTATAACTTTGTCATTTATACAAATTTATCTTTAATTCTAAAAGTAGTTGATTTATTTGTGCCATGTGCTTGAAGGTTAGTGAACATTACTATTTAAATGAGAAGTGTGAAGATAACTTTTCTTCATGTTCCCTTAAAGGTCACATGCTGAAGTGTTGGGGACTATAATTGATATTATATATTGAAGCCTATTACCTATTTCTGTTTATTAGATCCAAGGAAGGAACCTGCATCACACTGACAAATTTCAACCGGCAATACAATATAAAACATAACTGAAATCTGTTGAACATTCGTGCTGAACAGATAAACCATGTACATTTGTACAGTTGTAGCACAGATATCGGCAAACATGCAGCATGAAGCAGCGTAGAATCACAAACAAAGTAATGGGTTTAATTGATAGGAACATTGTCATCTTCAGTGGTATCTGTGAAGACATATCATCTGGTATCTGTACCAGCTAAATGGCAAGTTAATAATAAAAACTGCTTACTATAAAATGTTCTCTTTTATGACCCATCATTGGGCATTCTTAAAAATAGTAACATTAGAAAACAATCTAATAACACAGTCATACACACCTATGTAAATACATACTTCATACATACTTGCATATATATATATATATATATATATATATATATATATATATATATATAGATATATATATATATATATATAAAAGAGTGAACATAAAAAGAGCAATCATTTTAAAAACAGGACAAACTAAAACAATTTTTTGTGGGGGGTGCATGCCCCACCTTAATCTCAAACACACACTGATAATTATGTATATGACCTCTGAGATAACACAACAGCAGGGTAAGGCCAAATTACTTTACCCCACTATAAAGCGATCTTGTACAAAATTATGCCAGCAAATCCACCAAAAAAAGAATGCTTGCTCATATGAGCATTCACTTTTTTTATATCAATAATAGCATTCAATCACGAGTGTTCTCTCTTGTACATTGTACCTATATATATATATATATATATATATATATATATATATATATATATATACACACACACACACACTCACACACACACATATACATATATATATATATATATATATATATATATATATACGTCGACAGCGCAGAAGACCGACATCGAACTGCAGAAGAAGATCGATCGAAGAAGACCCGACGCTTGATCGCGAGTGGCAGAACATCGACAATGCAGAATGGGTTAAGTGAGTTAGGGAGGGAGTTTTGGGGGGGTAGTGAGAGTTAGTTTAGGGAGCGGGGCGTAGGTAAGTGTGTGCGAGTGACGACCCCTTAGGGTTAGGTAAGGTTTAGGTTTAGTGTGGGCTTGTAAGGATTTTGGTGTGCTTGTGTTGTGTGTGTGGTTTGTGGAATGGGTTTTGTTTTTAATTGTTATTGTGGTGTGTGCAGTGTATGTCAGGTAGAACCATATATATATATATATATATATATATATATATATATATATCCAGACATGCATGCACATAAATTCAAGGCAGAATGAAGATATCCATCAGTTCCTTCTTAAGTTCTATCCCAGAGAGTGTGCCTTCCAAACAAAGCATAACATTAACAGCAGTCTCCCCACCCACCCAAAGGCTGACTCTGATAGTTGACATCAAGAGGGAAATCACTCACCCAGCAAATCCCACTGAACTATTACCCATTCAGGGATTCAACCAGTGTGGTCACCGAGCACAACGTAACATTAACAGCAGTCTCCCCACCCTCCCAAAGGCTAACTCTGATAGGTGACATCAGGAGGGTAATCACTGACCCAGCAAATCCCACTGAACTATTACCTGTTCAGGGATTCAACCTGTGTGGTCACTGAAGTTCAACATACTATATGTATCTTCCCTGCCATTTCACTATTTTAAGGTCATTGCTGCAACTGTTATAACTAATGTAAAATAAAGCATGGCTGTGCACACTTGTAAGGAAGTCGGCAATGTAGTTTCTCACTAAACTCCCTACTAACATCCAGTAAGTACAGAAAATTACTGCTATATACACTAGGAGAACTCTTTGTTTCTCACAACACCCCCCCCCCCCCATATTGAAGCTCACTCTACCAGCAGCCAGCACTCACCATTTTATACTCTTATTTCTTGTTGTTCTAACACTCTGGTGCTGCAAGGGCAGACTGAGTCAGTGTCGTGTATCTTTTAGCAGCTTTATAGCGTACAAAAGTACAATTTGGAAAAGTAACACTTACTTTTTTTGCTGCTTTGCTGCCTATTATTTTGGTCCTGGTGAGTTCAGCCCCAATCTGTTCACCCTTGCTAATGCTTGGGCTTGCTCTGCTCCGCTCCGCTGGCCCCAATTTCCACCAGCCCCCAGTACCTCTACCCTCTTAATTTATAGAAGCCTAACCACACCCACAGCTCAACCCCACAGCATCTCCACCATTCACACTCCTTCAAGTCATTATTACATCACCCCTCACTACTCAACCACTCATATATACTACATCCCTATATTTCCTAACCACACTTCCACCTACAAGTCCTCTACCTTTCACAGCCATGGCTATCATGCAATGGAGTCTCATCTGCCTTCTCATAATTCTATATAACTGCACATGCTATCAGTCTATAAATATCACTAAACTAAGTAGCCCAACACAAAACTATGCACTCTCACATGCTGACTTCTCACATTATATTAATATCTCTCCACAAATCTTCAAGAACAACATAACTAACCAATTAAAAACAAAACACATATGCCTTCACTCCAACTCCAAAAAAACACAATACTCTCTTATGCTCATCTCCATACTAAAGCATCTGTACTACAGCTTCAGTACCAGGGTCACAATAAGTGGGGACATCCACCACTACCCAGGCCCAAATCCATCCTGTCAAACACAAACCACTTCAGCACAAACAACAAAACACAGAACCCCAACTATCTTTATCCCTGGGCAAATGACCAATAATGGCAAAACAAATCATCTTGTAATACTAAATATCAATATTAGAAGTATCAAAAATAAAATACCAGAACTCCAGGCCACTATAGCACACTACTCTCCAGATATAGTTGCCATAACAGAAACATAGCTAAATAAGAATATACCTGACTCAGAAATTCTCCCAGACAGCTACAATATCATTAGATAAGATAGACCCCTTCCTAAAGGAGGTGGAACTGCCATACTATATAAATCCAACCTAACACTACTCAACATTCCCAACTCCTACCCTTCTCCCAATAATTGGGACATAGTTATCTCACAACTCCAACCAAACCCCAAAATGTCCATCACAATCATTGCTGTCTATATCCCACCTGGCAATATACCTGCTAGCCTTGAGGATGTCTTATCCTGGTGCTCTAAAACATACTATGATGAAACCCTCATTCTGGGGGATTTCAACCCAGTCTGGTTTACCTGTATATCAGAAGCACCAAGTAATCTAATAAATCTACACGGCTACCAGCAGCTAGTCCAAGTTCCCACTAGGTGTGATAAAACCTCTAAAAGGGAATCTATCTTAGACTGGGACATAACTAACAACCCCACTCTGTATCCCCACATAGGCAGTCTCCCAGACAGTTTAAGTGACCATAACCTAATATACATAATATGTAGCAGAACAAGCCAATGCAAAAGCACTACTTATAGATCCACAAGAAACACAAAAGATTTATCTCCCAAGGTCCTCAAAATATTACTTTATCACTGTGACTGGACCCCTTTAAAAACCTTCCCGCTTGACCAGGCTGTAGCCTACTTTAACAAAACATTTCTACAACAGCTAGACAATGTAGCTCCACTACGTAAGGTCAAGGTTAGAGTCTTTCAAAACTCCTGGCTCAGCAAAGAAATCAAACAAATCCTTAAGTCCAGAGACACTGCCTGGTTCTACTATCAAAGAACCAAGGGCATTTAAAGCCCAACTAATTATAGAGTTAAGCAATCATGCAAAAAATGCATTAGGCAGAACAAAAAATCCTACTATACTACCTTGCAAACTAAATACCAACACAATCCCCAAAAATTCTAGAAAAGTGTAAACCAGTTGCTAAAACCCACACAAATGGCTACCCCCAGACTGACTACCTCGATACCAAACTTCCCATTGAACCACAATTCAACACACTTTTTGTGAACTCAATTCTATCCCTAGTACCACAAGACAATTCCAACCTCACTATCCCTCTCACCATAGACAATACTAGTTCATGCTTTGCCCTCAAAACAATTCCCACCAACTCCATCAAAAGTATGCTTGCCAAACTAAAAACCTCATCAACCGCTGGTGACCAACTCCCTAGCTACTTCTTAAAACTCACAGCAGATGCTATTGCAGTCCCAATCTCAACACTTACAAACAGATACATTGCTGAAAACTACATGCCCAAACTCTGGAAAATATCCCATGTTACTCCAATACACAAAGGGGGGCATCCACTGAACGAAACAACTACAGACCCATTGCAATACTCCCCCCCCCTGGCCAAAATCTTGGAAAAGTGCATTCATTCCCAAGTACTAAAACACCTAATAGATAACAATATCCTATCCCCTACTCAACACGGTTTCAGACCAGACGTTAGCACCACTACAGCCCTACTCAGCTTCACAGACACAATAAATAACTCAAAAATAAAGGTCGTCACACGTCAACTCTTTTTTTGGATATGTCCAAAGCTTTGACACAGTATCCCATCAAATCCAGTTAAATAAATTATACCACTACAACCTATCAAAATCCACTCTAACCTGGTTCCATAGCTACTTAACTGACATATACCAGGCTGTGAAATGGGAAATTTCTCTCACCTGTTACCCATAACTACAGGAGTCCCACAGGGGTCTATCTTAGGACCTCTACATTTCACAATTTTCACAAATGACCTCCATACCACCACACAGCATGCTTCTACCACTCAGTATTCAGATGATACTACACTAATCTGCGGTGCACAAAATACTCACACCCTCCTGCAAACTAATCAATTAGCCTCTAATGTAGAAAACTACCTTACCAAAGCCCAACTTATGCTCAATCCCAAGAAAACACAGCTAATGATTATAACCAGGTCTAATAAAAACATCAATAGCAGTCAGTTCACTATTTACTCTACAAACTCCACCTCTATCACACCAGTGGCACAGGCCAAGCTACTAGGAGTAACCATAGACTGCCACCTAAAATTTTATAGTCATATCAACTTGACCATAAAAAAAGTACATGCCAAACTAGGATCTCTCTATCGCATTAAACCGTTCCTCACCAACAATACAAGAGCCACCATTGCATGCTCACAACTTCTGTCCACCCAACTGTATGCATCCACCAGTCTAACTAATCTCAATAAAACTGACCTAAGCAAAATGGAAGCCGGTTACAACAGAACTGTCCTCTTTGCTACTAACTGCCCATATAGATCCAACCACTGTACAGCTCTGTACCAGCTCCACTGGCTTGAACTGCCTAAGCTACTAACATATAATCATCTCTGCCTTTGCCACTCTTTATATTACTTCCCCTGTGAGTGTCCTGCCCTCAATAACCTAGTGCAACAACACTCAGCCAAAAGGCCTCTTCGATCATCAAGCAAATTACTACTACAAGTTTCCAACAGGAATAATAGTTTTGGTGACTCACTATACAGTAATACAGTGGCAAAAAAATGGAACACCCTCCCCATTAGCAAGCAAAACACATCCTCTAAAACCTCCTTTAAAAACCTCATCAGGCAACATCTGACACGAAGCTGGCAGTGCAATGACTGCTCACTAGGCTAGAGCAATCAGACAATACACATTTACTTATGCCCATCTTACCTTAATAAATTCTCACTATGACTCAACTAAACTGACTCAATCAAGTTAAATTACTGCTACCATCTAAACCAAGACATATGCTAGTACTATCACTATTCCAATTGGAAATGATTTACCATGCAACTGTGTAATGACATATATTTGCTCATAAAGGTTTACCAGTTACAAATGGATTATCATGAACTGTGTAATGACACGTATTACTTATAAAGCTTTACCTACCTCTACGGAAGTGGTTTTAATCAGTATTATAAAAATAATCTAATGCACTATGTAAGTAGTGTATTGTGTTTCAATCCATAACTGTATACCATGGAATTTATTATCTATTATTACTATTAACAAATGTTCTTTGTATTTCTGAATTTGTATCGTCTTAATACCCCTGTAAAATATGTTATTTCTTAATGTTCTATATATTGTGACGCTGTATAAACACCTAAATGTATCTGCAACATGTCTTTCAGTGTGTAGCTTTTCTCCCCGGGCCTCTGCTGAAAAAGGGCCTTTGGTCCAGACAGATACCCCTTGTTAACAAATGTAAAATAAGAATAAATAAAATAAATAAATATATATCTGGGTCACCCAGTTGTTACAACTATCACCCTGCAGCTAATAATTCTCCTCCCAGTCTTGGATTCATGTTGATAGATCAACATAACTTAAAAAAAAAGAAAAGGCTCCAGTTCACTGACAATAAATTGTTGCAAGTTACTTTCTGTGATAACTGTAAGTCAGCTACTTTTTGGAGAGGGGCTTTGTCTTCCTGTAGGGGGACACATCCACATCTCCCAGAATTATATATACCTAATCCATGGTCACACAACAGTTGGATAAAAAGCAAACTCCACTGCTACTGAAAGTGTCTGTAAATGAGTTTACTTTACAAAATCAGCATTGACTGGAAGAATGTTTTGTACACTGGCACATTTCCCCATCCTCACCTTTTCCTCCTACCCTATTAATATTTATCTTACCATTTAATTAAAAAAGGTGCTTTTATACTACACCACTACAAGTAGCCTATTCACTTATCGACTAATCTATCAGTAAAGAAGTGCTTCCTCCTATTCAGCCTGTCACCATGAACTCAAGAGTTTTCAGACTGATCACTGAGCTGCCTTCTCTTCCAATATCATTGCTTTTTGTTGCTGTCCTTTCTAATCCCCACTTACTCTATTACAAACTCATATTATATCCCCAGTTCCCTTAAACTCAGACAAAAACTTTAAATGAATATCCAACCTTTTTTGTATTTCTTTCCCTCTGACTTCTTAACAATCATAGTTGCCCTTATCTGTATCCTTTCCATCAGTGTAAAGTCCAGCTCTCTGAATGACTTTAACTAAATACTTACTCCAACTGTGGCTAGACTCTTGTATGACTACACTAAGTGTACACTATGTAGACATAGTACACACATTTTGGTAACCTTTATGAATCCCCCTTGACATTTACGGTTGCAAAGAAATCAGTAGGGAAACTAAAATTAGTGCAAAGAAGGTGGGAGTTATGCTTGTGTTATCTATTCACTCTGAATGGTATATACACTTAGTGTAGGTGATAATGAATCTGGCCCTGCATAGCCTCCTTCCTATTCTGGAATTAAAAGTCTTTATGCAAGATCAATGCTTTCTGGTAGCCTTGGACCCTACATTTTCATAAAACACACACCTCCTTATACACTCCCCAATAAATAGAATATTTTTTTCTATTTCTCTTTAAATTTTGTGCGCACTAAAGACTCATTGACAAATATATGCATTACATTTTCAATTGTGGAAGGAAAATATAGCATTAGGTATTAGAAAAGCGCTCCGAGTTACTGGCTTTACAAAAGCAAAAGAAATGTTTGTTTATATACTGTGCTGTGTACTTGAAAAATTATGTTGGCACCTCCCTAAAAGGATACAAAAAAAAAAAAATAACCCAACATACAGAATATAAAACAGCATTAGTTGAATACATTTTCAATCTGTTAGCCTGTTTTCAATTATGTAAACCATTAATAAAAATCTCATTTGCAATGTCTTCATGATTTTCTTATTCATACATCCTGATAAAATTTCTTAAAAATAATTAACTTTGCAGTAATTTACTGTCAGTGTTTACAGATGAGTGAAGTGAGTACTTAAAAGAAAAACAAATAAGCAAAAAAGAAGTCTCTTTGTATTCAGTAATATGTGATATTCAGGTTTAGAAATCATGTCTGCTGCAGTGCTTCTGTTTAAGAAACTCTTCCAATACTTAACTAAGGCAGCCTAGCAACACATTTTTTATGGCTGGAACTCACATCTGTTTGAATGGGGATAAGTGGCTGGCATTCATTTGGCTGTCTATGACTCTACAATAAAGTACTGAACTTGTCTTTATACAGAACTGAGCAATCTGTCTTTGATTCAAGTACATTTATTTCACTTTGAGTAAAAGGGTATCAGCAATTAATATCTGAAAAATTCACTTCTCACTGAAATAGTTGCCAATAATGAAATGTTTCTGCTTTAAACAAAGCTTATCCTTAGTACATATTAATTAAACATACTTTAATTAAAAATTTTTACTGACTGCTTATCTTATTTCTATTTTTTTTTGAGTGAGAACAAAGCACTTGAAAGTAATGTGTTTTCTTGGATAATGTAGGAGGAACTTTGGTCTGTCCTTTAAGGGATATGCTTTGTCTCACCTGGTATGCAAGTGACAAGTAGGTTCATAGGTTTATAGGAAGTTACTAGGCTATTCGCCCTAGGGCCTTTATAAGCCTAGCTATGTTATACCCTTGTTCCTTTATTGACCATGTTGTATGGTCTATGATCAGCACTGACTACCCTTTTCCAAGCAGGACATAGCTGACACCCTGGAGTAAATATACGGTCCCTCATCCAGTTTTCTAAGTTATGCTTAAATATAGTCATTGAGGAGCTCTGTTTTACATGAATTGGAAGTTTGTTCCAGAGAAGTGGCAATCTCTGAGAGACTTATCTGTCTCTCCAGCATGCCCTGTTAATGTTGTAGGCTAGGTTAAGATTCCTAGATCAAGTGAATCTTCTCCCATTTGACTTGTGCATGTGCAGCATTTCCATTAGGGCAGCATCTGAGACTGGTCTGTAGGCCAGACACAAGTTGCCTGTCAGCAGCCTATAAGATACAGAGAACAGTGGCAGGGCCTTCAGTCTGTCCATGCAGGTCATGTGCTGAAGGCCCCAAATTTTCTTGGTGAGAAACTTCTGAGGTCTCTCCAGCTACTGTAGGCATCTGGTGAGATACAAACAGAAGGGAGCATTGTACTCTATTAGTGGTCGGGTGAGGGATGAGTACAGGCGTTAATACATTCTTAGCTCTAGATGCGATGCCCTTACTTATAAGATGTGAAATGTTGAAGGCCTTCCTTACCACTGTGGACACATTGTGATTGAAGGTAAGGTTGCTATCAACCTGTGTTTCCATATCTCTCACCTCAGGGTTTGAGCTAAGGGGGGTACTGTTAATATTTTAATTTGCAAGGACTCCCCTTTCCTGAAAGGGATGATAATGCATTTTTTGCATTTAGTTTTAGTCTGTAGCTTTAGCACCAATCATTTGTCTGTGTAAGCCCTTTTTGTACTATATCGACATTGCTTGGGGACTCAAGGATTGCACCCAGTTTGCAGTCATCAGGTAAGTTGGTAAGCCACAGGCCATCTAATTTTGCCTGGACTTCTGCAAAATAGATTCCAAACAGTAGGAGCCCCAGCACAGATACTTGTGGTGCACAACTGGTAATTGGTCTGCTGGTAGAGATAGAATCCCCAATTTTGACTGTATGCATTCTGTCATTGAGCCAGTTGGCTCCCCATCTAGTGAGATATGGGTTAATTCCCAGCTGGGTGAGTTTCTCAATGATGCCTGAGGGGGGAGTGTGTCAAAAGCCTTGGCTAAGTCAAGATAGACTGTATGCACTGTTTTGCCTTCATCCAGGGTTTTGGTGACATTCTCAAAGAAGTACTCCAGGTTTAATAAGCATGATATACCTTTAACAAAGCCAAATTGTGTCTGGTCAAGAGTTTGAAGGTCACCTATGTCTTTATTGATAAGGTCCATGATGATTCTCTCCATGGCCCTGCAGATAAGGCTGGTTTGACTTATGGGTCTATAGTTCCCAGGGTTGGCTGATAGATCCCCTTTGAGCAAGGGAATTATTGTTGCTGTTTGCTAATCTGCTGGGACAAAGCCAGTACTTAGACTGTGGTTGAAGACAGTTCCAAGTGGTTCTGCTAAATCCAGTTTTAGATCATTTAGTAGGCAGCCTGTGATGTTATCTGGTCCCATAGAGGCTGTGTTTTTGGCCATGGCAAGTGTGGTTATGATCTTCTCTTTGACGATACTAGGTAGAGGACTGGTGCTTTGGGGTATGTCTGGTGGTGGCAGGAGGGGGTGAAGTTTGCACAAAATCTGTCTGCTAGCCAGTTGTTGAAGTCCTCAGGGTCAGTATGAGTGGTACCATCCACTTCTAGTTCTACACAAAGCTAGGTTTTCCCTTTTAAATTTCTGACTTAGCTAATAAATGCCTTGTGATTATCCTTAGCTAGGGATGCTAGTTTAGCTTTGTAATTGGCTTTAGATGACTTTACAAGATTTCTAATTTGCTTGTTCAAGCTTAGGAGGGTGTCTTTCCTATGCTGAGTCAGTTCCTTCTTGTTCTTAGACATTTGATTCTTCCTCTTGTTGTATAACATATTTATGCTTGATGTCCAACAGGGTGGCTTGTTTTTTTGTGAGGACCTTGTTATGATCCTTTCAGGTACAGCTGAGTCTATAAATTTGTATAGATGTTTATACAGGGCATTTGTGTACACCTCTGCATAGGAGTCATTGTTGACAGTGGTAGCAGAGGGCTTGAAACTATTTATGCGATTTCATAGGAGGCTATAGATTGCTTTGGAGAAATTTTTCATCCTTTATGCTCTTGAGGGTGGTCAGGTATGATCTTTGCTTTGAACAAGACTGATTTATTATCAGACCTTACCAGGGAGGGAAACACACAGAGGTAGTGCAGAGACCCCCTGTGTTGCTGAGTACTAAGTCTAGGACATTCAAGCCCCTTGTGGGAGTGCAGATGGTGTGTTCTAGAGCATTTGTATTAACAAAGTGAAAGAACCCTAGGGTGAGCATGTTTGTGCTCATATATGACTCCCAATCGATGGAAAGATAGTTGAAATCACCCATGACCAAGGCTTTTGGATGTATAGTGAGTGACTCAAGTAGGTCCAGGTAGGCAGAGTGGTTTTTGTGGTTCATGGCGGGGCAGCTAATGCTAACAATGATATGGAAGGGGGGTTTACTTACAGCTAGTTTGCCTTGGAGTAGCACTAGGGAGTCATACTGTTTGACCAGTCTTGAGGTATATTTGTCTTAATGAAAATGGATATGCCTCCACCTTAGGTTCTTTCATGCTCTTTTTGAGGTCTACGTATGGAAGGCATTGTAGCCTTGTATGGCCGGGGTGCTCTCTGTGGCCTTGAACCATACATTGGCATCTTCCAAGGTAAGAAGCGCTTCTAGTGATTGCAGTTTCTGATTTAGACTCCTACCATTAAACAACATAACCATGAGTTTGTCTCTGGTGGATTTTTTTACATCAGGAATTTTGTTGTTATGACATTGCCTAAAAAAGACACCATGGAGGGGGGCAAGTCCCTTTGCAAGTAACCAAAAACAAAGACATGACAGGTGTAGACCATCTCTGGCAAAGCAGTGTGGTCTAACAACCATATCTTCCTAGGCTGACAGACAGTGGTGGCTGGTGACTTCAAATCAAAGGAGGGCTGCAGGAGACAGCTGAATGGGTGGGGCCAATATCAAGCAGTGGGGACAACTAGAAAGGGGCGGTGCTATGCTCAAAACCACAAAAACTGGGACTTTAATTAAATACGCTGCCCTAGGTGCCCAATCGTCATTATGAAAGTCCAATCAAGACAAACTGAAGTGGAGAAAAAAATATTTCAATGCATTGGCTACATGACAGCTTACTTAATATCTAGATGGAAACAAAAAGGTTGTGAGGCATAAAAAAAATATTTCATAAGTTCATAGGTAGATACTAAGCTATTGGCCCTGGTGCTTATATAAGCCTAGCCAAAAATGTACCTTGGCTTTCACCACCCAAGAAAATTATTTTCCTGTGCACCTGTCAAGCAGAGCCACAGAAGTGATCCCCAAGGTGAATTTCCTATTTCCCATCCAATCGTCAAGATTTTTCTTAAAGAGTGCTAATGAGGAGCTCTGTTTGACTTAGATAGGTAGTCTGTTCCAGAGTATGGGGAGTCTCTGGGACAGGAATCTATCCCTCCAGCATGTTCTGTTTATTGTGGTGACAAGGTTTAGGTCTCTAGAGCATGTAGCTCGGAGGGACTGAGATTTCTTTAAGTGGAGCATGTCCAACAGCTCTGGGCTTGACATAGCTTTGTATGTTAGGCAGAGATCACCTCTGAGTAGGCAATATGCGATGGAGTAAAGCTGGAGTTTTTTGAGATGGTCTGTGTAGGGCATCTGTTTGAGGCCAGTAATCCTCTTTGTGAGGTATTTCTGCGGCCTTTCCAGTTGTTGTAGATGTCTTGTGAGGCACATACCAAAAGGGGCATTGTACTCTATAATGGGCCTAATGAGTGATGAGTAGAGGGGAACAATGACCTCTTTTTTTCTGGATGAGAAACCTTTTGTGATGAGGTGTGCCATGCAGAAGGATTTCCTGACGATTGTGGGGATGTGATTATCAAAGGAGAGACTACTGTCCACCTGTGTTCCAAGGTCTTTTATCACACTTTCAGTGTTAAGTAGATTACCGCCTATGTGGTAGTTCATGGGTACAGAGTTTTTACCAAAGGGGATGACAATGCACTTTTTGGCATTGAGCTTGAGGCCATGGCTTTGACACCAAGCATCTGTCTCAGTGAGGCACTTTTGTAGGATGTCCACATTGTTAGGAATTTTGATTATGGCTCCTAGTTTGCAGTCATCTGTGAACTTAGTTAGCCAAAGACCTTCTGTGTTAGCCTGTACTTCAGAGAAGTAGATACAAAACAGGAGAAGACTCAAAACTGAACCCTGTGGTACTCCACTTGTCACTGGTCTGAAGATGGATTTGGAGTCTGTTACTTTCACAGTGTGGGTTATGTCAGTAAGCCAGTTGGCAACCCATCTTGTGACATAGGGTTTTATACCTAGTTTAGTGAGTTTATCTATAATTCCAGAGTGGTGGATGGTGTTGAAAGCCTTGGAAAAATCTAGATAGGCTGTGTGAACCACCTTACCCTCGTCTATGGCTTTGGTGACTGCTTCAAAGAAGTATATTAGGTTTAGGAGACATGATCTGCCTTTTACAAACCCAAATTGTGTGGGGTCCAAAGTTTGGAGATTACCAATGTCTTTGTATATGAGTTCCATGATGATATGTTCCATGATCTTGCAGACCAGGCTCATCGGACTAATGGGGTGATAGTTCCTGGGGTCTGTCATGGCTCCCCCTTTGTGGAGTGGGATAACTGTCAAAGTGCACCATTCAATGGGCACAAAGCCTGAGGTGAGGCTATGATTGAACATTGTACTTTTTAAAAACATTACTGAAATGCCAGTAAAAACCAAGTATAAAAAAACAAGCAGCACGCAACTCAACCGACTTCTCCTTGCAATTCAGTTCTAATTATAATTTATATTCAGCTTTATAAAAGTACCAAGTAACATGCTGAAAGTAGCAATCTCTATGAAACCCCCACTTGTAAAAATGTTTTGCATCCAAAAAAGACCTGCTGCCTGACAACTATCTACTCAAAGTAAAAATTGAACAGCAAACAAGATAAATAAATTGCTTAAAGGATTACTGCATAGGTTATGGACCACACATGATAGATTGGCATTCGGTTTAGTTTATGGGTAAAGCCTGCAAAGATGACTGCAAGTCTCCAACAAATGTAATGAGCTTCTGAAAATACTGTAATCCTGTCCTTTATTACAAATGCTGTCATGTGCATTTCAATACCTAAGGCTTATACATTATCTAGTTATGTAAATATTCTCTTCATGGCAACAACAAAAAGGCTTTCAATGTTGATAATTCTTTAACAGTATGCTTATTAAAGCTTACTTGCATATTATAATCTCAGACAAGCTTACCTGATGGTCATTAAAGCATTGCTACTTAAATACAGAGCAGCAGGCACTGCAACAACATGCATTTTCTGAATAATAAGAAGCAAAAATTATCAGTATAAAAATATGACAAAAAACCAGAACATTCTACAAAATCAAGGACAGATGAAAAGCCACTGTGTACATGTGTCTACCTTGGATGGGGGGATTCTTTGTCTGCACACTTGCACTGCATAACCGCTCCTTGCCTTGCATTTAACACATCTAAAGTCACTACATGGGGGCCCACAATTATGTCACAATATGGAATGTCTATGGCTGACGGTGATGGCCCTAACACATTTGTCATACTCTCAACCTCAGGGCAAGAAATCTTGGCAAACCATAAATAAAAGTGGGACAAAGGTCCAAAATAAGGACAATTTTTAAATATTGCTCTTACAAACTTAGAAAGTTAAAAAAAATAGTAGGTCTTGCATTTAGTATGAATTTTCTGAAGGGTATGAAATCTGAAACTCAAATGTCTGTCATTATATTCTAACTTCAGTGATCATAAATGTGAATTCCTAAGGACAGAGAGCCTCAAAGCACCACTGAATTGTTAGAAGCCAGGGCTTTCATGGAGCCCTCATTGCTTACCACCTGATATGCCTAAAGGATAAAATAATACCTTTATATAAATTACATGTGCAATTTTTAACTTAATAAGAAAAGAAAACGATTAATGCCTTGTTTGTATGCTAGTTCCAACCTTAAACAAAACAGAAAAGCAGGTATTCAAAGAAAGGATAATCAGAAAGCACATCTGCAGGATAAGAGCAGTGTCTAAAATGGTTCAGAAAACAAAACAGCAATATGATTTAGACTCTGACTGGCTTTCTAAAAGGTTGTAGTCAGAAATGTCTGTCATATACTGACACTTTATACTGTTGCCCACACCAACTTGACATTTATAAATGTATATTATCTCCCAGAGTTGAAACAATAGACTTAAGCAATGCTTATTTCTATTTATTTTATAATATCTATTTATAATGTCTATTTATTTTCAGCTGCTACCCCCAGCAATCATGTAAACAGCATTTCTACCAGAGCAAACCTGTCTTAGCTATCAGCATGCTGTGTACAGACCTATACTGCTGACATTGTTTCACAAACACTTTGACATTTATGGTTCCATGCGAAACAACAGAGATGTCCCAGAAAAAGTAAGCAAGTATACCTTACTGTCACAATTATTAAATAAGGTATATAGACATAAATGGAAGTATCCATTTACAAAGACGCCAAGCCTAAAAGTAAAAAATGTATCACTAAGAAAGGTAGGCAGAGGAAGCGACAGACACCCTGACACCCCGACATAAATAAAAAACACATAGTGGCATCTCTCTTCTTCCTTAATATTTACAATTGACAGAGGAAGATGGTTTCAAGAAAGAAATGTGAAAACAGGCATCACATTGCTGCAACAAACACAAAAAGCACAACCACGATTTATACATATACAGTACAATCAGATGTTTTCCACAGCCTGCATTTCAGTGCTGCATAACTTAAATAAATCCATTTATTGTGTTTCTTAGTTTTTTACTTACAGTAACCCTTCGCTGTCCGATGATCCTCGATAAGTTATGAACTCCGTGACCATCTATAAGTTAAAGTACTGCTAAAAGACAATTTACTACAGGACATTTTACACTTAAAAATATGATGATCCCTTTACAGAATTCTGTATTTTAGTTATCTAAGACTACATCTAAATAAGACATTTACTGCAAGGCAGTTGTTTGCGATACATGAATAGTTATCATCAGTAGAAACTTGCTACTGACTGTTTCTTGCTCTCTTTTTCCATGGGAAGAGAGCGAGAACCAATCAGTAGCCACTTGTCATCCAGCCATCCAGGCACATCACGTACCTGACTGCGGACGTGGCAGTCTGATCCCCTTCCATTTCTATGTAGATGCAAAGTGCATAGACTGATGGGCTTCATACTGATGCCTTCTCTCCTTAATCTGGACTGCTTTAACAGCAGTCTGGATTTCAGAAACTATTTTTTTTTTAACCCGGAACTCGAGTTCCAGGACTTCAGTGAATCAATCATACTCGCAGCTAAGCAGCTAGTCAGCAGTAAAGACAACAAACAGTGCTATAATTTATACAAATGAAATATAAATATTTTATTTTTTAAAAATGCTCTTTTTTTGTCTTTCCACAGCTGGGAGGGCTGCAGTCCTGCAGTCCAATGGCATGGGCCGCCACTGCTGACAGATACTGGATCCCCTTGGACTGACAGTAGAAGCTAAGGCAATTGTTGAAGTCAATCATATTTTTTTACATTGAGGCATCATCCTGGGTGAAGGTAGAATACTGCTTAAGGCTAGGGACATACCTGCCTGGGACACATAATCTGAGAGCTCAATCATGTCTTGTCTCTCTTCATATAGTCCAATGAGGTATGTCTCAAGTCATTCACACCAACATGGACTATAACAGATTCATAACAGTACCTGTTGTTGAGAGACTTGAGTGGGTGCATGATCTGATGGATCCTGGCACCTGACAGGCAGCTGACTGTGACCTTTTCCTTGTCCAGCCTGGTGAGTGGGACATCTGTGTGCATCACTATGGAGTTACTTATGATGAAGACATTTGGTTTTGAGGTGTTTTGCCTTAGGGGCTTATTGGCTGAGACACTGTTGCGTGTATAATTATGTGGAATGCTTTCTGCTGGGTCTGCAGTGTGTGCAGTAGGTGTGCGCTTGGGAGGTCTCAGATCTTTAGGTAGGCTTCTAATGAGTACCTCCATATATGTGGGTTTATGTGTTGTGAGCTTATGTGCAAAAGGTGAAGTGTGTGTGTTGACAACCTGTTTGGTATCTAGTTTGTTGTTATGTGAGAGAACTGATTCCAAATTCATAGTGTAGATACATCTCTCACATTATATCTGTTTGTTTTAGGAGCAACTGGTTGCCAGTATGCATAAGGCAATTGCTACATTGCCTCAATATAGTCATATCAATCAGGCTGGCTGGAGAAATGGTGGGAAACTGTATGTCTATTATGGCAGGTATATACTATAGTAACCAGTGGGGAGTGGGCTAGATGGACCAGGTTTTGCTGTAAGACTAACAAAAAGTGGTTATTCTATAGAGGGCTAGGGGTAGAAAACTGTGTCAATGCTTCACAATACACAACTTAGTTGTTCGCAGTGCAGCAGTGCAATCTCTGAACAGCTCTGGTAAACTGAGCACAAACCCACTTTAATACGACACCTAAATACAAGTGAAGTTAAACAATTTTAAACAAAGTAACCAAAGGAAACCATATGACTCAGCCTTATTCCAGCAATCCCAAACTGAGATGGGTCCTTGACTGCAAGGGTGCAGGGGAGCCTTTTAAATGTAAGATGATACCAAACAGTTTGGATTCAGAAAGCCTGAATCTAGCCTATGTTATAAAATGCAGACGTACTAGAAATTCAAAGTGCAGAAAATCACAGTCACAGCAACAACAAAAAAAAAAAGTTTAAATAAAGCAGCAGTTCAGTAGAGTACTCCCATAAGAGTGTATACCACAAACCTTCCTATTGTAAAATAACTGGTCTGGAACCCAAGTGCTTAAACCAGAAGAATGACACTTAGAATATCAGGCACAATAAGCCTTCACCAGCCATTCTCAGCTTAGAAGGGTGTAGGCTGCACTTTCCTGCCACAAGAGTGTAGACCATAGCTCACAACCTCCTTTCTCCAAAATGAGGAACACTAGCTCACATAATGTGTGACAAAAAGGCAAAATGTGGAACACATACTAATGGCTTACTAACAACTTCAACTAGGAATGCCATATTACAGCTAAAATATGCTGGTTTTACTTATAAAAGAGATATTTTAATAAATTAATTTGATTCATTTCTATTTACCTATGGCTAGCCGTTAAAAAATTCCTAACACTGAATGTGTGACAGACCCTTTCAATGTGGAACTTTGAGGAACATGCACTTTTTAAGACCCAAATGAGGTACGTTGCTCGTAATGAGGTACACTTGAGAGCTATGGTGTAGACCACAAACCTTCCTTATGTAAAATAACTGGTTTGGACCTCAAGTGCTTAAACCAGAACTAAAACGCTTTCAGAATAACAGACACAATAAACCTGCAACCAGCAATTCTCAGCTTAGAAGGGTGTAGGCTATCCTATCCTGCCACTAGAGTGTAGACCACCATCTTCCTAATGGAAGAGGATGCTTATTATATACTTCAGTACTACTTAAACAGATAGTGGTAGTATAGAAAGAAAATGTGCCCTTTGTCTTCGTGTTATCAAGATAAAAAACAGGAACACAAGAAAATATGGAGGCCATCCAAATCTTTACATAGTAGTTAAAGAAATTCAGAAGAATGTTTTACTGATCCTGAAGGCTGAACTAGAAATGCTGGAGCTTAGTGTACTAATATGCCTGACATTTACAGAAAGGTACTGTGATGAAGGATTTTTGTATCTAGCAGTATGGGACTGTTTTATTCTGCAAATAAAAAAAAGCACTCCAGATAGTCCAGTTAACTGGTGCTTCAACAAAGTAATAGTTTAAGGGTGTGCACACTTATGCAACCATCTTATTGTACATTTTTTTATTTTTTATATTTTTCCTTTAACATATTTGTTTGTTTTTCAATTGAATTATACAGGTTATAGGTCACATTAAAGGTGGGAAAAGTTTTGAAATTATTTATTGTGGTCTCATTTTTATATCATATAAACCTGGCATTTTAACAGGGGTGTGTACACTTTTTATATACACTGTATGTTAACTAATACCATAAACAGATCCATTCAATCTCAGGTATGGTTCTCAGAAAATGGTATCATAATGTTCTGTTACATTTATAAAGAAATGGTATCCTTAATATTATCAAATCAGTTTTAAATTCTAGTCTACAAGATAAATATACCCATCTGATTCATGTTATTCTAACTTAAGAAACTACTTACATCGTGTTTAGTATATTTGAGATGCGAACTTGAATCTCAAACGTCTTCTTCTAGGAACAGATTTAAAATCTGCTTCCATTACATTTTGTTCCCATTAGTGTATATAGAAATTCATCAGACTACTGTCTGCATGAATAAATACTATTGATACCACACCAGCTCAGTTACTTGTATTTTCTTGTTAGATTCAATACAGGGAGAGATTATGAAAAATTTAGAGAACTAAGATCTATACACCACACTTGTGTTATTCTTAGCTAGGCATTACTAATATTTTAACTTTGTTTATAACATATTAGAAGAGAAACAAGTGTCAGGCTATATAGAGGGCTATAGAAGAAAGGTATAGCTGCAATCATAAACATTCCCTTTAAAAAGCACTGAACCATTGCATTTTTAAATATCTCTGTGACATAGCATTAAATGTATTTTAAAATACAGAAAAATCATTTTTTCAGCATTAACTTTGCATTTAATTTTTAATGTAGTATACAATTCAGGAGCTCATGTTGCCTCAATTATATTTGTACCAGTTAATTTAAGTCTAAGATACAATTCGAAATATAAGGTATTTAGCATCTACATATCAGTTTCAAAGACATTAATCCCAAGGGAAATTAGGACTAAAACTTAAAACTTCAGAACTGCAAAACTGCAGATAGCCACCCAGATCTCAGGCTCTTTCACTAACAGTTTCCACAGATTTTATACTTGTGTCATGTCTCCTTACATCCAGCATTCTCATAACAACACAGTTTACTTGTAAAAGTACTATCCTGGTTTCTTTTTTAACAATGTACTTAGACAATATTTCAGTATGTTCAGTATGCTTATGCCATTGTTCATCCATATATTATGTCTCCAGCCCCACAGCTGAAAAATCAAGGTGCAAATAAAGAATATATCACTACTTCTACACTCTGATCAACCTTGACATCCTCTTTATCTCCAGCTCAAAATCAGCTGTGGTACCTTCCAAAACAACATGATGTTCAAAATACCTCAAGCTTAGGCCATGCAATTGACATGGCCAAACTTTGAAGTTTTAGTTATAAATACCCCATAGCTGGTATAAGATAACTTAGAAGTTCTGCTGTTTACAGCTGAAATATTCTACTAAGAATGTTATGTCTATAATAGCATCTCTATTATCCTTGCTGATTAACACCATTATCTTTTTTTAAATGTTCTAAATTTTATTTAAAAATATTATAATTAATTGATGACTAATATTTACACTTTGTGACAAATTAGTAAAGCAACTAAAGTCGCTGTCCCATCACTCTATCAGAAAAAGAGTAATGCAGTGATGTATAATAACCAAGGAAAATGTAAAGGACAAAAGTTTGAATTTTTGGTATACGGTATTATAAATTAATTAAATACATGCATACATATTAATTTAGCCATGCAATTACCAAAGTATTTACAGAGAGCACTGCACAGTTCTGAAATTGGGTGCATTTAAGTTAATCAAACTCAATGCCCCCAAGTCAGGTAATTAACAAATAACACAACATAAGAATTTTATTATACACTGAGATGAGACAGGAATCTCCTGTCACTTAAATGTGGCATGGGAAGAAAGAGGCATATTTCTATACCTATCATCCTAAGTGAGTTATATTGGATATTTGGTGTCAATGTGCATTCAAACTGAAATTGTACCTAGGCTTCTCCTAACAACTGTTTCTTGCTCAGCCATTTAAACAGAGTTTTTCTACTGCGGCCTTGTCACCTGACTAGCGTTTTTCAGAGATAGTAGATGTTTGCGCTGACTCTACAAAGTTGGTAAAATGAGAGTAATTTTTTTCACCCAGCTAACCTCACTCTGCTTCTCCAGCAAAACAAGATTATAACCTGTACTTTCCAGTGTTGGTGAGAAGTATCCGGTCCACACTGCGAGCATTATAAGACCATAAACACATTCAGAAGACTTTTGATAAAAACTGAAAGAGACATCTGAGAGCTATTTCACTCACTGGCACTCCTTTCAGCAATTTTATATAAAATTGTAAGGACCCTTGTAATTACCTAACATACCTGGCAATCTCTAGACTTCTGGAAAGTATCTTGCTCTTTCTAAGTTGCTGGACTCTGTCTGTACTTCTTCTTTTGACTACAGGATGGTTTAAACAGATTACTGTGTTGATAATCTGAACTAAGTCTGCCATAAGCCAATTTAAGATATCGGTTCTACCTTATCGGTCAACAGCATAGTATTAGGCTACTTTGCTGCCTCTCTTCAAAAAAAAAAAGGAAAGAATCTTTTACGTACAAATTTTTATATACTTTTTTTTTTTGGTAAATTAATCTCATCCAGCTATTAGGTCAGCCTGCTCTACTCCTCCTTGCTTTGCTTGAGCTCACACTACTTCTCTACCTTACCTTTCACACCAACCTTAATTCAAATTACATTTATACTCCTCTAAGACCCACTTATACAATCACAGACAATCGCTACTGACTTACCCAACTGGTTTCACCAACCAAATGAATAACTCCACTTGAGCATATGTCACTTTTTTTATTCCCAGCACTTCACTTCCACTTACATCGCTTCCCATAGCTTTACATATTGCTTTCTATATCATACACACTGACCTCCATCCACTTTCATATGCATCACTTAATACATACATACATCCTTAACACAACACAGCTCTCTCATATCACTTCTTATACCATTAGTTCACGTGCTGCTGCTATTTCTTTGCATATTATACTACATATTGCAATATGATTGCTTATTTCAAGCCCACATTTTATGTTTTATCTATTAATTGTCATCCCCCTACATATTACTCACAGAGACATCCGTATTACTGTCCAATTCTACTTCACAGTATATAAACATATTTCCCAGCGACATACAGTAGCACACATGCTCTCACTAGCCTAGACTACATATCATTATGTTACGTAAAATCATATGCTTCACTCTTCATGACATTATGTTGGTCAGGTACTTATACTATACTAATCATGCTGTCCTCCCTCTAGATATATCACAGAGACACGCACACACACACACACACACACACACACACACACACACACACACACACACACACACGCACTCACACACGCACTCACATGCATGCGCGCATATACATACACACACACACACACACACACACACACGCAGACACACACACGTACACACACACACCCACACACACACACACACACACACACACACACACACACACACACACACACACACACACACACACACACACACACACACACACACACACACACACACACACACACACACACACACACACACACACACACACCTGAACACACCACCTTCCATACCACTCAAACGCATTGACATTCATTCACCTTTACCTCCCAGCATCATAAAAACAGAAATACAAGAATGCTACTACTGATTTCACAATAATGAAAAATGCTGCAGAAGCTTTGCAATGTGTAAAAAATCATCATTAATAAACAACCAATCACACTACAAAACCTACAACTGTACTCCAGAGATACTTATTCTCACACACCTCTAAATAATACAACAGCTCCCATGCACGATGGCAATTCCATATTTACATCAGATAGTATCAACAGGAATTCCTCGTTCAAAATGTATAACCTGAATTTCAGAAGCCTCTGCAACAAAGTTGCAGAACTTTACTCCTATCTATCTGCAACCAACCCAGACATACTAAAGTTTTCTGAGAGTAAGCATAAATCCCCATGTTACAGAAATACTTCCACTATAACATCTTCAGACATGATTGCAAAACAACACCTTCCAACCGTGTGGCCATTATTTGCTGTAACTCTTTCAGTTTCAGTCCCTGTTCCAATCCTATTCCTACCATCAGAAGTGCAGGACTCCTCACCATCTCTCTCAAGTCAGCCTAAAATGAACATTTGGACCTAATATCAGTTTATACTCCTCAAAGCAATAATAATACAGGAACCCTTGAAAACATCCTTTCTTAGAAACAATAATACCAGAGGATGTACACATAAATTGGGCTAATATAACTGCCCTTTCTGCAAAACAGTTATTGACTTATTTTGCTTTACCAAAATAGCATGCCAAAAATAGCAGTAGACTATTGATCACAGACTAGATATTAACTAATGATCCCACCATAATCATCCAAACTGGCATCTTGCCTGACTCTATGAGTTTTTATCATCCCATGTACTTTATAAGAATCACACTAAAATTACCAAAACCCGGTAATGAACTGGTCAGACTTTAACTGTGAAACTTTCAGCATCACCCTCAAACAATGCAGTTGGGCTTCACTCATAATTATCCTTCTGGACAACAGAGTCACTTACTTTAGTAATCAATTCCTCAAACTCTTAGATACATAAGCATCAGCTTGAGGAAAGAGAGTTATAGTCAAACCAGATTATTGGTTAAGCCACAAAACTAAACTTCTCATGACACCCTGGACAAAGCCTAAAAACTCTGGCTCTCCAATAAAACTACAAAAAAAAAAAAAAAACTGCAAAACTACACACATTGAAGAAATAAAACTAAGATATGAATATCATATTACAAAGTAGGCTACAATAATGTTCTGTAAGATAAACACCAAAGCACCACTAACTATTTTTGGTCAACACTTAAGAATCTTAAAAACATGTCAAAATTATGCAATTAAATCTAACCCTGAACCTCAAAAACCTAGCAGTAGCAGAAAATGTTAACAAACATTTAATTTCATCCAGTACCTCTTTATCCATACTAGCAACAACAAGCATTACCACTATGACTCTTATATATAATACTCATTGTAACTTCACTTAAAACTTTTTAAGAAGTCTCCATTGCAATCATCAAAACATTCTGACAAACCTCAAATACACCACATCAACCACAGACAAACTACCCTCAGAATATTTTAGAATATCCACTGACCCCATAGACTATCCTGTTTTTATTCTACACAGTCACTCAGTAAAGGCATTGTGCATATCCACACTTTGAAAGCAATCATACATTACACAAAGGTACAATCTCAACTGACCAACTAAATTACCACTCCATTAACATCTTGACCTCATTGTCTAAAATCATTGAAAGAATGCATATATTACCAAATGTGTTGGTACTTAACTGAACACAATCACCTATCCCCCTTCTCAGTATTGACTCAGATCTGGCCATAGCATTAAATCTGCTGTATTGCCCTGCAATGGTACTATGATCAATAAAAAAAAAAAAAATCTCAAGTAAACTTGTCTCTGCAGTTTATTGGGGTAGGCTACCAATACTGGGTTATGTCTCTGAAGGAGTTTCACATTTTGTAGTATTATTTTAAACAAGTACTGATAGTTATAAACAATAGTTATTTTGTGTTGTTACACGTAGAGAAAATAGAACATCTATGCATTTCATTTCCAAGTGGCAGTACATGATTAGTAGCACTATTTTCCCTTGCTTTTTCTTTAACAAAATTTCGAATGCAAAAGTGCATCATTTTTAGGAACAAAGAAATAGTGATTTTAGTTCTTATATCATAAAAGCGAAATATATTTACAATGTTATGAATAATGAATTACCCACTGTGAGCAAAAGTTAAAATGTGCTTATTTATTGTGAACCGACTCTAAATATATTTATATTATGCAAATTGGAATATTATCATAAAGTAACAACTTGAAGCCAAAGCATGGGCCATGTTTTTCTTATTTACAAAAGTACAACACATACAAACTGCACCTGTTTTCACACACATTCAGTCCCATTAAGACTGAGAGCGATGGTCATACTGTGTTAATAGTGCATATGTTACTAGCTGTGTGCACTGCACTTCCTATTCAAGTCAATACAGCATGAAAGATAGACTCCACCAGCACTTTTGTCTCATCACATCATAATCATGGAATTTAATTTATGCAATAAATAATTAGTTGGGGAGGTTTAGTGGTGCAGCTACCCCATATACGAGTGTATGGCTGAAAAAGCACTGTTTTAAAACAGGTCAGAAGAATAATCCTAGAGCATGAGCAGAGCATTATTCATCATTATCAGCATGCAACCTTCTGCTAGCAAACACAAATCCATCAGCACTAAAACAAGCTTTTTTATGACCATACATTGTAATTTATTATTTACATAGTAATATAACTATTATTGTTATATTTCCCTTCCTTATTATTGTGTTTTTTATATTTTTCCAACACATTCAGGCTGATAGAAGCCTCCTCTGAAGGCGAGATCATGCATGTTTTTAGTCTATTTGCTATCTTATATTTTAAGTACATTTGTATGTACAGTTCCCTCTGAACTCCAACTTAAGGTCACTGCATCATAGACCAGTAAATCCAACAGATATAAGTAATAAGGAATAGGAATGCCATTTCTATATGCACCAACCAAGAATATGCAATTTATCTAATTTATCTTCTTAAACTGCTTTTAATTGAGCCTTGAACAATCAAGCCCATTTTGAAAACATAGGCTATATTTTTTATCAATCCCCTCACTGATTTTATGACCTTGGATAGTTTTATGTTAGCTTATGGGTGTGAGGGCTTGCTTCATACACAAAATATTTGTTTGATGTCCCTGTTCAAATAAATTGGTTCAGTTATTTGAGTTACACTGCAAAGTGAGTCAAGGACATACATAATATTTAAATAACCAGGTAGTAAAATCCAGAGGTAGGATCCTTGATATTGGCATTTGTCAGTGTTTTAAATATATTTTTCTGGATCATCACCACTGTGGTTCTCTGGAAATGTTGCTGGAATATTACCTGATAAAAGGCAATACTGCAGTAATTGTGCAAAATCACATAGGAGGAATCATGTGCACTATGAAATTAACATGATAAGTTATGCCACTCACTATGGACAACTTACTGGAAATTAGAAATTCAATTGCTGAGAATCGGTATCAGAACACTGTGACTTATTCTAAATCTCACATGCCATGTGACTTATTCTAAATCTCACATGTATGACATCACACTACCACCCCAATGCAAATGCAAGAAATGTTGAAACTCGTCGTAATACAATTAAAACATTTTTGGAGGGTATGCCTCCTCCATCCTCCAATACAGGGGTAGCACTCTGCACACACACCTAATATGTATGTATAAAGTCTCAGATCACTGCACATTGGCATAGGAGGAACTCTCCAAGGTACCACAACCTGTCTGTCTGTTCCAAGAATCATAATTACAGTATTTGATATTTGAATAGGCTCCATCATTTACTGCTTTTCCACTGAATGTTGCTGTGTGCATGGAGTTGAGCACTATTTGTGTTTCTCTTGAAGAAGGGCCCGTGCTTTAGTCAGACTACCTGGTTAGCAAATACAAAATAAATGGGAAAAAATTAAAGTATTTCTTTGGTGTTTGTGTTTTGGATTGAGGAGTCATATCTTTGTGTCATGTCTGCATTTCTTCATATTGCTATTTATTTTATTCTTCATTACTTTTTATGGGATATTGTTTTCATGTTTTAGTGCTCATTTACTGCCATGTTTCCCTGAACTGTTTGAGGGTGGAGTAGGGTGAAGATATTCGTTAGTTGTTTATCATATGCACAAAGTAAAAGATAATTAAGAGGATACAGATAAAGTGAGGAGATGTTTGTTTTTACATGGAAATATTGTTTATTTTAGAGATCTCATTTTAGTTTTCCCATTATATCAGTCCTATCAGTGGATGAACACAAATACTTTAATAATTAACGTGGGTATATGTATGTATTTTACACACACACATACACACACACACACACACACACACACACACACACACACACACACACACACACACACACACAGAAAATAATTTCCTAGTTTGCAAAACTGGAGCAACACTGGATATTGTGCAACTGTTCTCCATAGCTACAAAAACAAAAATCCAGCTTTAATCTTTTTTCCCATTTTGAGGTTTCTGCAATACACAATGCTCTTTAATACGTTGCCTACCTTGTTTTTATTTTACAAAACCAAAAACCGCTCTGTATTTCAGGCCTGAATTTTCTATCATCTGCTCACTGAACAGTATTCAGGCAGCTGCGTCCCCTCACTGAACTTAATTACATCAGTTTCACTTCAGTAGTCCATGTGCACAGTCTAAGTATTACCTTAGCTTTCCGTGTCTTGTTCCAGTACATATGCAAAACTGCTTTGGCTGCTATTGTTTACAATGTGCTCTGTATGCAGTGTTTATTCTGGGTGCATTATAAACCCTATTTCTGTCCTTGTATCACTCTGTCCATAATCAACACTGATTAGTTTGTGTGAGTCATCCCTGGCAATGTTTCCATTCATTTAGCCCTAATTGCCGTGACTATCCTCAAATCCATGACAAGGAGACAGGCAGGATATGTGTGACTAACATCTGACTGCAAACATATTAACCGTGTCTGGAGGATTTGTTTTAAAATGTCAAGTATCAGGGATGGTTCACTGTAAGAACTGTTTGTTTGCACATTTTCTGGTCTAAAAGTCAATCTACCCACTTCTTTTTTCAGATTATTAATGGTTCCTTAGGTTTAAGAAAAGTCATGACTTTTATTGTTTTACATGTCTATGAATCAGTCAGGAGACATTAAACTTTTCTAATCTTTTAATGCATTTTAATGTTTTATTTTCTGCCTTTACAGCTGTACTTATTTATATATTATTCTACATGGTCTATGAGCAAACAGAAACTTTTTTTCATTAAAAATGTTCTTCTGTCTGTCACATCCAAACACTTACTCCTTTTAGCATTTAGCACAAGGGTCATATCTAGGAGCTGCTATTTGGCTTCATCTTGCAGTCTGGTTTAATTCTATCAAGCTCCACTTACAAAGTGCATGACTCTTAGTGAGCTTATTAATTTGACAGTAGTCATGGGTTTCCTCTGAATGTAGGCAGTTAGACTTCATGGGATTACCTAGTCAGTAAGCACCTTTACATCTATGCATGCTCTGAGGCAGTCTGCATGGGATACTCTGATATAATTCAACTGTGTCTTTCATGTCTGACACACCTCTCAACCTCTTAGTGCAAGAAAGCTGGACCAAGCAAAAATAATGGGGGGACAAAGGCCCAACAGTAGATACAATTTTTAGATATTGCTCTTATAGACTTAGAAAGTTGATAGAATGACAGATTTTACATTAGCATACATTTTTCTGAATGGAATGAAGTCTGAAGCTCACCTGTTTGGCATTATTTAGTGACTTCAATCCTCAACAACTTAACTAAAACACACATTTTATATGGAACATACCAAAAATATGAGGCAAAAATCTGGACATTCTCAAATAATCTGGACAGATATCTGACTATGGACATATTGTAGTCACAGGGGGTTAGTATTGTAAATACTCAATGAAATTTGTATTTGCTTTCTTGCAGGAACATTTAAGGCACTAACAAGTCCCCTCTCAATACAATGATCCACAAACAGCATAAAGTGGATGCAATAATAACTAATTTTCAGATACCTATGCACCTGGTGCTCAATCCTCTGCTCACACACTAAAGAGATTGGTATTTCCTTGGAAGCTGCATGTATATGCTGTTCTGATGCACACACAATTCTTTGCAAAACTGAATTCAGCATGTTTTCTTTCCTGGTAAAGGAACATCAATGACTATAAACATATAAAGGAGTTTGAACAGAAAAAAATAGAAACTTATGTTATAGTGTCTGGAAATGCAAATAGTGTGACCTAATTGTGGAATCTATTACCAGTTTTAGCAATTTCACAAGTAACGGTAAATTCTTATTGCCTCCTTATTGTTCATCAGGTAAAGGATGCCAGTGATCATGGATATGTAGTTGTCACTCAAAATACATGACATAGTGTGATCACAGCTGCACAATTTCAATAACCATGAGTGGGCATAAGAAATGTAAGACACACTTGTATATGCATACAATTGTCTCAGAAATAAATGTAACATTTGTATAGGCATACAATTGTCTCCGAAATGGTAGCAGTAACTAGTAAATCATTCATAACAGAATAACAAACCTGACCTATTCTTTTTGAGATATGTGAGCTTGACCACTGAATGAGCCTAATTTAAGTTACAGTAATGAGAAGCAAATCGCTAAACCATGAAATTAGAAATCCTGCTTAGACTGCAAAACAGAAGCCACTGTTTGCACACTGTGTGACCTTGGTCATGCCTCTGTGACTGCCCCACCTGAAGAGCAGCTTTGATTCACTATATGCCCTGTCTGTGACATCAGAGAGCTCTGGAGATTACCCATTTAACAGTGGTCAGTCGCATGCTCTATGGAGGCATGTGCATTCAGGCATTATGAGCAGCTGCAACATCTGAAGTGTGATCAAAAAGCAAGCACACAGTAATATGATTAATCCTGATTGAGGTAGCCCGTACCATGAAATGCAACTGTGCTAGCCAGCACTTGTATCAGAAGAAGCACAATTGATGAACTGATAACTGATTTACCTACAAATCTCTCAGCATGAATTGCTTGTTTGAATCACACATATACTGTAACACCCGTGACAACAGAAGGAATATAAATGCTTTCAGCTACTGGCAACAAATCAAACATTTTCACTACTGTCTGCTAAAACTGCAGAGGTTGTGATTTCTCCTTTATTATGTATGTTGAGTCAGAAATGAAAAATGGTCCAGAATGAATTCGCTGTGCCACAGGTGGGAACTCTAAACTGAATAAGAAGAGTTATTGACCAAGTTGGCAGATGTAAAGCAGTAACATTAAAATGAATGATTCTTGATTCAGCATTTTAGAGTTGATTTTCTAGGGGGAGGCTACATGTTAGTGAAGTACTGTTTGGCTTTGTGCCTGAGTAAGATTAAAGGGACACTGTCAGTTGACAGCACTGGCGGTATATTCTAGACTCAGCAGATTCAAGTTTGATTATCACACCCTGTGCAAATAAATCAATTAAAAACTCTGTATCATGCATATTGCCAAATGGGTAGGCTAACTTGCTTTAAGATTCACATTTCAGTTCGTCACTGGATCTGAACACTGGTGTCAGCTGATTTAATCCAAGTATAAAATAATTATTTAAATATTTAGGAAATCAGTCAGCAGTGTAAACAGATATATGTAGACTAATATAGATGTTTGTAGTGACTGCTCTTGCTTGCTGCTTTGTCACATGGACTTCAGTGACACAACCTCATAAACTTTCACATATTTATGGCAGTATGAGCTCTAATGCGCAGTAAATAGTTATGGCACTGACCACTCATGATGAAACCATCTATTCTGAAAATAGCATGGGTGTACCTAGAATAATGTGACTGGTTATGTTTTTCAGTTACATATGATCTTGCAACCCAAAAAGTGTTGTCTGTTAAAAAACTAGTTTTATGAACGATTGCTATCCATATGACAATTTAACTACAATCTTGCCCTCCCTGTTATATTTCTTTGTTTTACATCTCAAATGTTATAAGCAACTGAAACTGAAATTGTGAAAAAATAATTTACTCTGATCAGACCAATGCATACAATGCATACAATTCTGTATATATGCTCATAAGTTTATAGGTGATTACTAGACAAATGACCCCAGGGGGCCTTTTTAAGCTTAGCCATGCTTCCCTTATATATATATATATATATATATATATATATATATATATATATATATATATATATATATGAAAAGTTTTGATACCCTTCGGTTATTTTAAGGGGTATATGCTGGCTTAGGCATATATGGTCAAGCATTTACAGGCTGATTCTAACAGATACATAGGTGGCAGACCTATGCAAAGGAAAGCATATAGGAATTCAAATGATAAGAAGGATGAAATACAAATTTAGAATTGCGAATCTTGGAATATTTGGCAATATTATAAACATCTATGACAAGAAGCACAGGGTGACAATAAGGACAATGTAATAGGAATATAGCTCATCTAATAGCATAAATGGATAGCACATTCACACGCTAATACTTTGATTTACTTCCCAGTATTAAAGTTTGAAAGGTCCTTGGGATCAAACATTCCAGCTAAGGGGACTAAATGCAAACCATGGCTCTTATCCCAATTAAGTATGACTGCAATTACACTTTGGTTCTGTATTTGGCCCATTGCAGAAAAATAAAGGTTTTCACATCAGTTTAGACCATGCGTCATGTGAGTACTAGATGTGAGCATGTTGCTGAGTCACTCAGTGTCTGTTTCACAGAAATGTATAGTATTGGACCTGACATTAAAGGCAGTAAAATAGATTATTATAAGATGTGATTTACTTTTTATAGTAGTTATGTAGAAGTGTAGAGCATATGTTTTATCAGCTCTCATGAACTTCTAGATGGCTTAATCAGGAAAGGATTTCATTTCTTTGCCATTTTCAATGTGAATAGTTAGAAAAAATGTAAAGCATGGTGTGTGAGCGTGTTTGTGTGTGTGTGTGTGTGTGTGTGTGTGTGTGTGTGTGTGTGTGTGTGTGTGTGTGTGTGTGTGTGGGAGAATGTGTGTGTGTGTTTGTATGTGTGTACACCTGCATGCACCCAAGTAACATCTCAGACAAAACAGCTTCTTGCTGGACTGTTCTTTCAGCAAATGACTTATTATTTCTTTTCATTACCACACAATTACAATTATCAAGTGGTAGTGTCAGTTAGTATCATTTACATTTAGAAAGTGACAAAGGGTCACTACTGAAGTACATGAAATAAATATCTGCAGAAGACAGAAGACATTTGCACTTCACTGGTGTGCTACAAAAGTTTATTACTGCAGCTGGCTAAGAACAGTGACAGTAATTGAGTCATTAAATAAAAGCTGCCTTTTTTTACTTGGTTTAACCATGTCCATTTCCCTTTTCAGTAAAATATTTTATATTTCAGCTCATTGTTTACTATATCCCTGGAACATTCATTTATGTCAATGTATAGCACTGGCAAATTAAAAATTCTAATATAGAAGATCACAACAGCATGCTACAAATCTTGAGCTGCAAGACTTTTGATTGTTTTAAGGAAATATCTCTTCATACAAAGAGTAGCAGATTTCTGTAATAGCCCATCAGCAGGGACAGCTTAGGGTAAATGCATAGAGTGCCTCTATACGGTTTTCTGTGAATATGTGTTTTATAGCTTATCTCTCTGATTATCAGTACCACCTCATCCAAAAAGGTCCTCTGACATGAATGCTGCTTACACCCTCTGAATGGTTTGACACCCCTTCAGATACTTTTCTCTGCTCAGCACAAATGATGTTTTCTTCCAGTTAACCCTCAATGGGACAGCAGCCTTATGGCTTGAATTTACTATACCAGGTAGTCCAGGTATCTACATACAGTTCTCATGTAAGGTCTCACCACTGGCCTACATAGGAGTGTCATCACCTCTCAGTGCATTCTGGTACTGCTATTCTCTGTGTGACCCAGCATCCAGTGTTATTCAGAGGCCATATTTAGATCTCAGCTTGTGAATGATACCATATTCCTTTATAACATTTGTTAACGATTACTAAGATGTTTTTCTATTTAGTAGTGTCTTCCTCATATATGCTGTTTATGCTATTCCATGAAATGACACAGATCATGGCAATCCAAGTTAATATGAACTCCTAAGTGACTGCAAAGAAGAATCAGGGTGAGAAGCAAGTTATTAATCCTTAATGTATAGTTTATCTGCAGTTAAAAAGCTTCACACTTACAGCAGTGATATACACATTAAGCTGAATATTTATTTTTTATTTATTCCCATTTCTTTACCAGGAAAGTCCAACTGGGCAAAAGCCCATTATCAGTGGAGGCCTGGGGAGAGAACCTCCATAGACAAAATACAAGATTACATATATATATATATATACATAGAAACACAGCCAAGCAAAGCATAGGTTACATAGATACATAGGTTCATAGGTTCATAGATTCATAGGTTTATAGGGTCAGAGGTGGGTACTAGGCTATCTGTCTGAAGGCATTTATAAGCCTAGCCAGAATGTGTTGGCTTTCGCCGCCCCCTTAGATTAGTTCCCTGTGCCTCTGTCCAGCAGAGCCACTGAAGTGATCCCAGAGATAAACTTTCTGTTTCCCATCCACTCGTCAAGGTTTCTTTTGAAGAGTGTTAGTGAGGAGCTCTGCCTAATGTAGATTGAGATCTTGTTCCAAAGCATGGGAAGTCTCTGGGACAGGAATCTATCCCTCCTGCATGTCCTATTTATTGTTGTGGTGAGGTTCAGATCCCTAGAGCGTATGGCTTGAGGAGATAAGGTTTTCTTTAGGTGGAGCATGTCCATCAATTCTGGGTTGGACATGGCCTTGTATGTCAGGCAGAGATCACCTCTGAGTAGGCGGTATGCAACCGAGTACAACTGGAGTTTCTTCAGTCGATCTGCATAGGGCATCTGTTTTAGGCCAATGATTCTCTTGGTGAGGTACTTCTGTGGTCTTTCCAGCTGTTGTAGGTGTCTTGTAAGGTACATCCCAAATGGGGCATTGTACTCTAAGATGGGTCTGATAAGTGATGAGTAGAGGGGCACAATGACCTCTTTTGATCTGGATGCTAACTCTTTTGTGATTTGGTGGGCCACACAGAAGGATTTTCTAACCACTTTGGCAATGTGATTATCAAAGGTGAGATTACTATCCACTTGGGTCCCCAGATCTCTTATTATGTCTTCCGTATTTAGGGGACTACCACCTATGTGGTAGTTTGTGGATACTTTGTTTTTTCCAAATGGGATGACTATGCACTTTTTGTCATTTAGCTTGAGGCCATGATTTTGACACCAGGTATCCATCTCAGTGAGACCCTTTTGAAAGATGTCTGTATCAGCCAGAGAGTCAATTATAGCCCCTACTTTGCAGTTGTCTGTGAACTTGGTCAGCCATAGTCATCCTGTGCTTGGCTGTACCTCTGAGAAGTATATGCCAAACAGGAGGGGTCCTAGGACTGAGCCCTGAGGAATGCCCCTTGTAACCGGTTTAAAGTCGGACCTAGCTCTCGCAACTCTCACCATGTGGGTTATGTCCATGAGCCAGTTGTCAACCCATCTTGTGACGTAGGGATTTATGTTCAGGCTGGTGAGCTTGTCTATAATACCAGAATGGGGAATGGTGTCAAAGGTCTTAGCGAGGACTAGGTAGGCTGTGTGTACCACCTTTCCCTCATCTATAGCCTTGGAAACTGTCTCAAAGAAGTCCACCAGGTTTAGGAGCCATGATCTGCCCTTAACAAAGCCTAACTGGGTAGGGTCCAGTGTTTGGAGGTTCCCAATGTCTCTGTTAATGAGTTCCATGATGATGCGCTCCATAGCCTTGCAGACCAAGCTAGTCAGGCTTATAGGGCGATAGTTCCTGGGGTCTGTTGTGGCTCCACCTTTGTGGAGTGGAATAACCATTGCTGTGTGTCACTCTATGGATATGTAGCCTGTGGAGTGGCTGCATTTGAACAGTGTGTTTAGGTGAGGGGTTAGTTCGTCTTTGAGCTCATGTAGAATGCAGCCTGGGACACCATCCAGTCCCACTGATGCTGTGTTTTTGGCTTTGGAGAGGGCTGTTTTAACCTGAGAGTCTGTAATTTCAGGGACTCTACATTCTTCTGGTATGGTTATGGGCCCTTTTGGGGGTGAGAGGGGGGGTGAAGTTTGCACTGAACCTGTCTGCCAGGATGTTGGTGATATTGGTCAGTTCATTGTATTTTGTGCCATTCTGCACTAACTCCGAGCAGATCTGAGCATTGCCACTTAGATTCCTGACATAGCTGAAGAATGCCTTGTGGTTATCTTTGGAGTCCTTGGCAATTTTTCTTTCAAAGCTAGCCTTGGATGATTTTATGAGGGATCATAGTTTCTTGCTGATACTGATCAGGGATGTCTTCCCCTCTTGGGATTTTACTCTTTTCTGTACTAGTTTCCTCCTTCTATTCTGTAGCTTGTTTATGGCAGGAGTCCACCAGACTGGTTTCCTTTTCTTGGAGGAATGAGTCTTGGTTTTGCTTGGGATGGTACGATCTATGCATTCTTGTAGCTGCCTGTAGAATGCATTAGTAAAGGATTTTGCAGCTTGGACGGTGCTAGCATTCAGCATGGGGGCTTTGAAACTTTCCACCTTGGTATTAAGCAATGTGAAGTTTGCTTTTTGAAAAGTTTTTCACAGTGGCTTTCTTGTCCAGGGGTGGGGGTGGAATATAGATATCCAAAGTGATTTGTTTATGGTCAGATCTAACCAGCGAGGGGTTGACCTCTGGTGTGGAACACTGGTCGCCCATGTTGGTGATGACCAGGTGCAATATGTTGTCACCTCTGGTGGGAGTGTTGACTAGTTGAACCAGGGCATTTGAGTTTACAAATTCTAGGAAAAGTTGGGCAAGGGAGTTAGTACTTGAGTAGTTCTCCCAGTTAATATTTGGGTAATTGAAATCACCCAGTATTAGGATGTTTGGTAGGACCTTTATGTTCCCCAGTGTTTCCAGAAACACGGAATGGAGGGTCCTGGGACATGGTTGGTGATCTGTAGCAAGCTACAATATGAATTGCAGTTTTGCCCATTGTTAGTTGCACGTGGATGATCTCTGAAGCATTGTGCTGTGCCACTAACCTGGAGGTGTGGGTATCCTTGATGAATATAGATACGCCCCCGCCTTTTGTATTTCGGTTTGGTTCTGTGGCCGGAATGTATGGTATGAGTTATAGCCTGGTAGTGCTGGGGTGCTCTCTGGAGCCTTAAACCAGGTTTCTGTTGCTGCACATATTTTGATTTTCTCCATACTGAGGAGTGCCTTGAGTGCGTACATTTTGAGGTTTCGACTTCTGGCATTGAGTAGCATTACCCTCAGTTTTTTGTTACTTGTGCTATTTATGGCAGTGTATTTGTCTTTTGAGCCTTGCCTAAAAAGGGCACTATGAGGGTGCAAGAGCCTTGGCAAGTATTCGAAAGCCTAAGGGTGACAGGTGCATGCCATCTCTAGCAAAGCAGCGTGGCTTGTCGAGCATGTCATCCCAGGTGGACAGCCACTGGATCCCCTTTGAATGACACCACTAACTTAGCCAATTGTTGAAATCGAGAATTTTTTCTTTATACCATGGTATCATTCTTGGTGAGGGCAGGATGCTACTCAGGGTCAGGGTCATACCAGCCTGGGCTACTTGATCAGAGTGCTCTTCCATGTCTCTTTTCATGTAGTCCAGGGTGGTACAGCTCAGGTCATTCACACCAACATGGACAATGACAGAGTCATATTTGTACTTGTTCTGGAGTAACCTGAGTGCTTGTTTTAAGTTAAAAGTTTGTCTAGTTCCAAGGGAAAATTTGAAGAGGAGACTTTGTGGAGCCAGGAATAGTTTTACCCTAGCTAACCAGTGCTGTCCAGCATGCAAAACTGGGCAAATACAGTATTTATAGCAGGGAAATGAAAGAGATAGAAATTAGCCCAAAATGGCCAATAAACTACTAATTTCTGGGCTGAAACCCCTCCTCCAGGGACAGATAGACTACTCAAAGCTCCCATCTCTCACAGGTGAACAAAGAAACTTCCTTCTATCCAAGTAAGGTATGGACAAACACAGAGATTTGTAACAAAAATATATCAAATCTTAATTACATGGATATGCAGCAAAACAAACCAAAAATACATGGATGCAGAGGAAAATTGCAAGTTACAAAAATGTTAACAGAGAGCTCCACTAGCAATAAAATACATTCTGGAGATTATTGGATTAACAACAAAGGTTCAAGTACAAGTTTGGAATAGGAATAGTTAGCATCTAACTTTGTGGAGTGTCTGGGTAACAGAAGGATGGGCTAAATGGAAAGCAGTTAATACTGTTGAAGTAATAATGGGATAGAACAGTATGGAAGAAACAGTATGAGCTAGCCAGGGCTAGAGCATGGGCAGTGCCGACTGTTGAATACATGGCTTTTGAGCATTGTTTTGAAGTGGGCAGAGTTAGTTGTATATCTAATAGTTTGAGGGAGTGTGTTCCATATTTTGGCTATGTGATTTGAGTAAAGAGATTCACCAGCACTATTACTGGCTTTGGATATTTGTAAAAGTGATTTATTAGAGGAACATAACTCACAATTATTAGAATAAGGGTGAATTACATTTTGGAAGGCAAGGTTTTTTTATGTTGGTGCAGTAGTCTATGGGCCACTGTGAACTGGGTATGACATAAGATGTGAGGTTATTCTAACCAGGTAAGTTGTTTCAGGGCTAGGCAGTGGCGAGATCTGTAAGTAGAATCTGTGACAAATTTTGCTATTTTGTTGGAGCATGCTTCTAGATGTCGTAGATCTGTTGTCTTTAAATTGGTGAGTATGGGTGAGGCATATAGCAGTATAGATAGAAGGTGGGTTCTATCAGTTGCAACTCTTGTGTTATTGGTTAAAAACAGTTTGCTTCTATGTAGGGTAACTAGTTTTTTATGTACCTTTTTATAGTTTGTGAATGATATATACATGTCAAATTCCATGTTATTGTCAATAATTAGACCTAGGAGTTTTATTTATGATACTGAAGATATAATGGTATTACCTGTAGAAGAGATGTAAAAAGCAGGCTTGGGGGGTATGTGGCTTTTGTTGGTTGAAAGAGCATTAGTTTGATCTTGTTTGGATTAAGGATAAGCTGTGAGTTAGAAACCAGGATTCCACTGCAGAGAAAGACTGTTGTGTTTTATCTTTACGTTGTATGGTAAGAGCGGTGCAGATAACAGTAGAATCATCTGCACACTAGACAAGGGAAGCAAGGTGGGTAGCAGTGTGAAAATTATTAGTAAAGATGCTGAAGAAAAGGTGTCCTAGAACAGAATCTTGTGGAATCCCCAAAGTAACAGATAGTAAAGGAGAGAGGTCATGTTGCCATTTAACAGCTTGCTGTAGACCTGCTAGATAATTTTGGAACCATGTAAGGGCAATGTGACTGAGTTTTAGGTTAAAAAGTACGGATAGAAGTTTTGGTATGAGACAGTGTCAAAAGTCTTAGACAGATCTAGAAAGATAGATGAAACTAGTTTACCTTCATTCCTATAATGACTGATGGCATTTGTAAAACTTAAAAGGACAGAAGTGGTGCTATGGTTGGGATGAAATGCATGATGTGAGTAGGCTAGTAGATTGTTAGTTAAGAAATAGTCCAAAAGTTGTGAGTGAATGCATTTTTCTAGTATTTTGGATAGTGGAGATAAAATCACTATAGGCCTATAACTGGAGTGTTCAGTTGCTTTGCCTCCTTTGTGTAGGGGGATTATGTATGAGATTTTCCAAAAAGTGGAATTTGTTGTTCAGAGATAGAGTGGTTGATAAGAATGAAGATAGAAAAACCAACAACAGAAGCAACTAGTAACCCAAAAGTCAAATGGATATCCAAGACCAGGAAACCAACTCCGGAGATTTTTGTACACTCGATTTAATGCGAAATGAAGACAGTCACAAGCAATACGTTTACAAACACATTAACGCTCTTTACAATACCACTGCGTTTTCGTCCCTCATAATTCAGGACTTCATCAGACAATCATTAAAATGTTTAATTGATGTTTAAATACAAACGCTGTTCTAATTCAGCCAATAAATTTAAAGTGCATTAGTAATTTAAAAGTCAAGTACTGCCCCTTCATGAATATTAAAAACTTCATTTAAAATCATTTGAAATGACTTTTTTCCTTATACATTCCTTATTTTACTCAGTTGATTTTTATTCATGTTTTAAAATCATTTAAAAGAGGATTTGTTTAAAAGTATATGCATGTCTATGTGTTTAGTGTTAAAATTTATTCATATTATAAATTATAATTCAGTGTGGTTGGTATTTCTTGGTAAAAATAAATGAAGTAAAAAATTACTATTTAAATGCTGTCATCTACTGGCCATTTAAATTATATTAGTTCATTCATATCTCTGCAGCTCTTAGTTTTAATACTGGGGTTAATGAGATTTGGTCATTCAATCCTGGCATTCTTGTGGCATCTAGTTTGATTTGCCACCATAATTCCTTATAACCAAGCCATTCTTCCCACAAACCACCTCTTATCTCTTTTTTGACCTGTTCAATAACAGAAAATTCAAATTGTCCCCCTTCACATTCCTTAATATGCCTATATAAAGCATTTGTTTCTTTGTTTTTTAAGATATCATAAATGTGTTTATAAATTCTCTTCCTCAGGGCCCGTTCTGTCTTTCCTATGTAGAATGAACCACATTGCTTACACACAGCTAGATAGACTACCCCTTTTGTCCCACAATTGTGGTAGCCATTACTCCTAATAATATCACGCCTACCAGATATGTTGATTTCACTCACATTCATCATATATCCACATTGGTTACACCTATTACATTTATAGCTTCCTTTCCTTTTTTGTCCGTCGATAGTCGTCTTGGTCTGATCTTTGTTGTCAAAGATAAATTTTGGTTGTGACTCTAATATTTGTTTCATATTCCAGGAATTTTATATACTATTTTTGGTATTAATTTACTAATATTTGTTAAATCCGTAATATCAGAAAATTTCCCCCATTCTTTTCTAAATGTTTCACTTATTCTTATATTGGAATTATTGTATTCTATAATAAGAGCTTTTTCATAGTTATCTTTGGTTACCATATTGTTAGGTAGACAATTAACAGTATTAGTGTTTGTTCCATCTCCTTTAATAGGTTTAAATCTACTACTTCTACCCATTTCTACCTCTGTTCTTATCTTCCTAACGTAATCTCTAGGATAACCTTTCTCTTCGAACATTTTTTCCAGAAAGTTACATTCTGATCTAAAGTCTTCATTAAAACTTGTCATCCTGCTACCCCTCACGAATTGTCCTTTGACAATGTTCTTTTTACAATGTGGGGGGTGAGCACTGGTAAAATGTAAAAATGAATTACAGAATGTGTCTTTCCTGTAGATTTTTGTTTCAAATACCTTTCCAGTTTTGTATATTTCTACATCTAAATACTGTAATCTCTCTATTGAAGTATTATAGGTAAATTTCAAAAAGTTTGTAGTACTGTTTAAATATTCGAAAAATTCTTGGAATTTCTCTATACTGTCCTTCCAAAGAATAACTATGTTGTCTAAAAAACGACGGTACAAAGTCCAACAACCTTTATATTTGGAATTTAATATAAAATCCTCCTCCCATTTGGCTAGTACTATATTAGCATATAGTATATATCTCCAATGTGGGGGGCTGTACCCCCCACACCCCCCTTACTTTATAGACTAACTCCAGGATCGCACTACAGTGGGAAAAAGGCCATTTATAACTTTCAGTGAAATGGGTTTCAAAGAAATTAGTTTAGAGTGAAGTGAGGATTCAGTGAAGTGGTCCTAGTAATTTCATTTTCAGTCAAGTGAGTTTTCAATCAACCGTAGTAGACCCTTATATATATATATATATATATATATATATATATATATATATATATATATATATATATATACAAAATTAGATAAATATAGATATAGATATAGATATAGGTGTATAAAATCCAAAGACTTAAAAACTTCCTAAATAAATGTGAAGAGCAAGGAAACAGTAGCCTAAACAAGAAGTTACCTTCATACCATCTAAGATGAAGTATTTGAAGTCAACTCCACAGATACAAACATATCTAGAACCTGATGATTTATTAAAACTGTTAAATGATGAAGAAATAACAGAGGAAGGAAAGCAAAATATCAATACTGAAGATGCTGTTATAAACAAAATTTCTGAATCTTCATAAGGCAAATCATTTGAACTCCTTGATTTAATTCAGTAGTACAAGAAAGAGCAGAAAAACTGACAATAGAAGAAATTCTCATTCAAGAACAGAACAAGAGAAGATCGATGGCCTTAGTAGAAATGATCAGACTGTTGAAAGTGAATAAGATTAGACAATCAGAAGATTGAAAAAACAAATGGTGAATGGACCTATTATGAGAAATCCACATGACATAACAGACTAATAGAATATCACTAACATAGCTACTATAGATTGAGGAGGGTGAGGGCTCTGGGCACAGTTTGTTAAGAGGCACAATGGACACTTTGGAAGAGTTGCTAATGGGAGAGATATGCAACCACCAGTCTGTGAGCTGCTGAGAGCATCAACTAAGCTAGCACAACTCTGCAGAATATACAGCTGTGCATTAAACAAATAATAAATTAGTACCAGAAAAACATACAGAAATAAAGGAACAAACAGAATTCATCATCATCTTTCAGCTGTTCCCGTTAGGGGCCTCCACAGTGGATCATCTGTTTTAATTTCTTCCTGTACTCTGCATCTTGCTCTGTCACACCAACCACCTGTATGTCCTCTCTCATCACATCAATAAACCTTATCTTAGGCCTTCCTCTTTTCCTGTTACCTGGTAGCTTCATCCTTAGCATCTTTTTCACAATATACTCAGCATCCCTCCTCAGCACATGTCCAAACCAACGTAATCTTGCCTCTCTGGCTTTGACTCCAAACCTTCCAACCTGGGCTGACCCTCTAATATACTTATTCCTAATCTTGTCCACCCTCATCACACCCAGTGCAAATCTTAACATCTTTAACTCTGCCACATCCAGCTCTAACTCCTGACTTAGACAGTGACATTAATTCTGATATGGATTTTTTTTAAGATACAAATATGATTATAGTAGAGTCTTTTCCAGTATTGACCAATTACTGGAAAGACTCAGGTGTAACAAAATTAAGAAAATGAAACGTGACCGTTTATCATATAATAACGGCACGGCATATCCAAGGCCATCAACAGCACAAGTGTGGCAATCTAATGGCAACACTAGTACTCATAAGGAGAACACTAACATTACAACTACTGAAGAAGGGGGAGAGGAGAGTTCTGAAGCAAATCCTGTCAAACGTAGTGAAAGGATTCCTAACCACAATAATGCTACTGATAACCAACAAGAGACTATGATTAACCAAAGCAATCAAAATTTTCACAAGCACCCTGGTGCCATCCCGAAGAGAAAGTCTTATCAAAATCAAAAAAATCAAAAGAACAGATCATGCAACAACAGACGTAGGTGATAGCACAAGATTAAAATGTGAAACTAAATATAGTAAAAAATGCTACTGGGGACTTTAACATCTTTAACTACTCTTCTGTTAGTATTAACCCAGTATTCATTGATTTGCTTGCAAAGGGTAATACATTTGTTCCTATTAGAAATATGAATATTGCAAAAACTATTATTGATTTAAAATGTTTGTTAGGAAACTCAATTTAAAAGCACTATTGGGTAATTCTTTGAACACAAACCGACCATTTAGAGTCTCTAGTACATTTAACCCTCCACTCAGTATTAAGTGTGTTTGAAAATGTTTGTGAATTAGATTTGAGACACATGGTACAATCGAATTTCCTTACTAATAGTAGAAAGTCTAGAATAAGTAATGTTAGTAATGAAGAAATACAAGCTTTACAGCAATTAAGCTCTCTACAAGTGAGAGTTGCTAAACCTGACAAGGGAGGGGGATTGGCTGTTTTTGATAAAATTGATTACAATAACAAAATAAAGGAGGTCTTAAATAGTGATGCTTATACAAAAACATCAATAAATGAGATGAACATAGCTTATAACCGTATTAAGGGATACCTGAATGACTTGTTCATCGAGGCTAAAATTGATGTTGAAATGTACAACTATATGTCAATTTAATTTACAAAAACATCTGTAATGTTTGGCATCCCCAAGGTACACAAAGATGTCCTAAATCCACCTATGAGACCCCTTATAGATGGGAGGTCTTCTATTACATACCCGTGTGCCAAAGTGGTGGATGTCATTTTGCAGAAGTATCTGAAGTCCGTAATACAAGTATGTAAGGACTCCTGGACCTTCTCGCAGAACATAAATAGCTTAGAATTTAGTGAGGATAACAACTTTCTAACCATTGATGCTATAGATCTTTATACTTCTATCCCCCACCTTGAGGGAGTTGAATGGGTGAGCCTAATATTAAAGGACAAAGGGGCACCTGTTTCAGAAATACATTTGATAGAAAAATTAATAGATATAATTCTCACTAATAATTATTTTATATTTGATGGAGAATTCTACCTCTAAAAGAGGGGGGTTGCTATGGGTTCGCCATGTGGTGCCAGTTTGGCCAATCTTGTGATGGCCTACTGGGAGAAAACTTTTATTTTTAATAAACCTCTGCACATGGCGAACCTTGTGTACTACACCCACTTTTTAGACTATATATTTATCATTTTTAAGGGTGATGACACACGGGCACAGACATTTGTTAACTACTTGAACAATACAACTGATTTTTTCAATTTCACGTTTAATTTTAGTGGTGATACCATAGATTACTTAGATGTTAAATTATCTAAGGATCTAGTGAACAAAATATTGACATCAAGAATTTTCAGGAAGGCTACCTACTGTAATGTATTCCTTCATTTCACTAGTGGACATCCTTTTGTACAAAAAAGGTCTATTGTAAAGGGCCAACTTATAAGGGCAACCAAGATGGTTTCTCTTGATAATGATTTTTTTGATGAATGTAATTTTCTTAGTGGTATGTTTCAAAAGCGTGGATACCCTATTGATTTAATAAATTCATTGATAGATGAAATACAATGTAAACAGCATAATGGATATTTCAAACCTATATTATGTGGGAGAGAGGTAACATCTGACCCTCAGTCTGAAGCTGGTTGTTCCAGTAATTTTAATTTTAATTTTAATTTTAATATTGACCAACAAATTAACACCAATGTCAACATACAGTTGAGTTATAGTACTAGTTTCATTACAACCTACAGTAACGACAGTGCAAAAGTAAGTTTTATATTGCACAAAAATTGGGTCTTTATTAGTAGGGAAAACTCCCTTCTTGAAAAGTTAGGTAATTCCCCCAGAACAGTGTTTAGAAGGGGGTCTAACTTAAAGAACTTATTAGAAACTAGATGTCCACCATATTACAACAGAAATGTGGGAATGTCTGTTTGTGGTGCATGTAGGATGTGCAAATACATAGAAGTAGGAGGGTCTTTCACTATCAACAATAAAAATTTAAACTTAACCACAAATTGAACTGTGAGTCTAAATCAGTGATATATATCGCAAAGTGTAATAACTGTATGGCGTTTTATGTAGGTAAGACAGATCGTAAGTTCTGTGAGAGAATTTACGAACACATACATGCGATAGATAAAAACAAATGTGAAAATGCCTTAGCCAAACATTCCTATTTGAGTGGTGGGCATAAGTTTAGCTTTAAAGCTATTGATCAGATTAAACCTGATGTTAGGGGTGGCCCTATGTCATTGTTCCTTGAGGAACGTGAATTGGTATGGCAGTTGTTGTTAAATGCTTTTTATTTTCCAGGATTAAATGATGCTTGTAACATTTCTTGCCTACTAAAACTGAAGAGTTTAAATAGATAATATGTTACACTAATTAATTCTATTAGAATGTTTTAAAAATGTTTTTACATTTACTAATAATTTCATATATATGTTTTAGTATGTGTATGTTTCACAGACTATTGAATTAGTCTAATGACTGATAGTTATCATATTATGATATTGGTTACCCTTTTGATGTACTAATTAACCATGGGATGAACATTTAACATGTTTTTTTGGTTTAGACTGTCACCTTAAAAGAGGATCCATCAGTAGAATTGGATGCTGATTGGCGGTTTTTAACCATGTGATGCTTTGTTCCATGTATTTAAAAACGTCTTGAATATTTAAATTTTTTTTTGTATGTTGCAACATAATTTCTGAGGAAGTTACTGTATTTACGGTGATGAAAAGCGCTTCAATTTTATATTAAATTCTGTAAGTTTCCTGCTTTGGCCTTCAGGACTTGTATTTTTTAGTTTGTTTTAGTGTTTCCACATTGGTTACCAGCTCTAACTCCTGCCTTTTTGTCAATGCCACTGTCTCCAACCCATATAACATAGCTGGTCTCACTACCCTCTTGTAGACCTTCCCTTTCACTCTTACAGGTACTCGTCTGTCACAAATCACTCCTGAGACTCTTCTCCACCCACTCCATCCTGCCTGTAGTCTCTTCTTCACCTGTCTTCCACACTCACCATTACTCTGGCAAACAGAATGATACCACAAAATACTAAGTCACGACAAATGTAAAAAAAAAATAAGAAAAGGAGTATCATGCAGAACCAATGATTATTGTTTAGTAAACAAATCCAGAGCTGCAAAATATAAAAGCTCCTTATTACAATTTTCATTTTCGTCCTCAGCTTGTAAGAGTGCCTTTTTTTCTGTATGAATTGGGATAAAGGGAATCTTAATGAGTGGGAGGGAAATAATGGTGGGGGCAACCATAGGGAAGAAAAATGAAGAAAGGAAGTGAAATGAAATCTGTAGGAAAAGTAAAATAGCTCAAGAGAAAAATTTGATAAGAGAAAATGATGGTGGGTAATAATTTAAAATAATAGAGAAGTTAATACAGAAGTACAAAGCACTGGGGGGCCTAATGCTGGAAATACTTAGTACTCAGGAGATCTAGAAAAAGAATATAGGCAGGACAAGAAGAGACAGAATATTAGCAAAAGGCAATTCAGGCAGTGAGGTAAATGCAGAAAATATACAACGTCAGAGATCAACACATGAGAATACTCCATAGATGGTAACTAATCCACATTAGATTGGTAAAGGAAGGCAGAAAGAAGAATAGTAGATGTTGGAGGTGTCAAGAGAAAGAGGCAGGAAAGATGTACACATTCTGGGACTTTGTGTAGGCACAAGAAGTCTGGAACCAGGTAGAGATGATTTGGGGAGATATATTTTGAAAGGAAGCAGAGTATGGGACATAAAGCAAAAATACAGAATATGGAAAGAAAGGTAAATGTACATTATCAGACTGTTGAGTACCAAAGTTAAAACCATCATCACTCAAAACCACAAGGGGACAAAAAACAATATGGGATAACATAAAAGGTTCCTGGATATGTGTAGAAAATGGCAGAAACTGAAACTGACTAGAATGAATAAAGAAATGGAGGGAAAATTAAGAAAAACAATGGAAAAAGTTATTGGAATACAACAAGGGTCAAAATTATACCAGAAGGAAAGAGAGGGTAAACTCAAAGGGAAGCCAGGAGGCAGAGACGAATAAGGATAGGGTAAGAAATGAAGCAGCTAACTTGTGATGAGATATAGTACCCTCTACATGAAAACTGCATATGAGTGTAACATACTGTATGGAGTTAATAAAGTTTAAAAGAAAATACAAATAATAATTACTTATTGATTCAACAGTACTAAGAATAACAGGGCTAATAAGTTCATGGATTAATAGGTATTTATTAGGTATGTAGCCCAGGCAGAGAGCACTTATGATCCCAGCCCAATTTCCCAGCTGCCCCAGAGCAGTATCTGCTTAGGTGACTTGTTTAGAGTCACAGAACAGGCGGATGGAGGCTGATGGACTTAAACCTGGGATTACAGAAAACAGGTTGTTATTAGCTTTTAGGTTTAATGTTCTGCACTGAGTGCCAGAAAAAAAATAATGTATCTTTTGGCTATCTGTGATGTACTTATACAGACAACCCAATAAGAAATACAAAATAGGGCAATTCTGGATAAATTGTAAGTAATGAAAAGAACACAATACAAACCTCAAAGAATGAAGCAACACTTGGTTGAGAAAATATAGCTCTGTTCTTACTTACAAGTGGCCTCCATTCTTATAGCAGTAAACTAAGTGAATATATAAAGAATTCTATATTTGGAAAACTCCAAAACTGGAGTACTACTTGAGAAGTAATAATCATCTCCAGATGTCTCTCTAACTATTGTTTTTGTTTGTTGTGATGGCTATGGCAGCAGTATTCCAAAAAGACTGACACCTCTTTATGTTATACAGCTACTCCACTGATCATTCTGTATTTTAACACTGGGTTTCTACTTGTGTTTTCCTACATGCAAGGTTGTTACAACGTGCTAATGCAGTGCATATAGTGGCTGAAAACTAATTGCTAATAAAAAGAGCTACTGAATTTGTTTATGCTGCTCATGCTGCCTGTTTGATGAGGAAAGGAATCCTTGTGCTGTGTTTGTGCCAGCATGAAAGTGGATTGCAGAGAGGGAAGCAAAGGATAATTAAGTATGTTCTATTACTTTACCACACCATCCACCTGTAGGGATCATACATGTATTACATGCTGACTACATGTAGTTATACAAATGTGTATTATGTAAATTGTTAATCCTTTTTATTTCAGTGGTACCTGCTAATTGTTTTACTATGTAAATTATCATACTATAAAGGCATCTGTGTCACCTTTTCTATTTTAATTTATGCATTTATTTCTATGTTTTTCTATTGCTCAGTTATGGATCAACTCCTCAGTGATGCAGTGAATTTGTGCATGTGTGTGCATGTGTGTGCATGTGTCTGCGTGGGCGCGCGCGCGTGTGTGTGTGTGTGTGTGTGTGTGTGTGTGTGTGTGTGTGTGTGT
>NC_056746.1:987371781-987374281 GCF_019279795.1 Protopterus annectens | reverse complement strand
TCTTCCCACAGTTGAGTCCACATAAAATATTTTTTGTTTGTTTTTTTTTTTCAGTTTAGTGCCATTTTTGAATACTTGTATTCATAGAAATGACACTTATCTGGTTAGTTTTTGATTAATTCACCACAAATCCTTTAGGATGGGTAAGAAATGAGCCACTTTTTAAAATCATCTCATTTACACTTCTTTCAAATATGTTGACTAGCTTACAGATAAAAATGCATTTAATGAAGCAAAGCAAGCTTTGTTGTCTTTTTTTCTTCTTTGGCCTCTTAATGAGAAGGCACTGTGTATGTGTCAGGAAGTTTTACAGATTTTTTTTTTCAGAACACAGTTTACAACAGGCAATCCAGTATTGAGCAATGTGTTATGTTATAATGCCACATTTTGTTTTATTATTATTTATATATGCACTAAGTTTAAATCTGAGACAATGCTTCAGTATTATGGTTTTATTTGGTTTCATTTTATTTATAGTAGGTGGAGTGGACCATAAGGTTCCCAGTTCAGCAGTCACCACAATTATAAATATGAAATGGTAAGTACATTAGCATCAAGATTTAGCAGAATGTATAAATGATACATGATTATAAATAATACATGATAATAAATGATACATGATTATAAGATTATAAATGATACATGATTATAAATGGCAGGTAGCAACACTTGTCCACAAAGAAACCTTGCATTAAGGTGTAGCATCCAAATATGCATCACAATATGGTTGCCAGGCATTATATTATGAAAAATACAGCAACTGGATTAGATACATATGCTCTTAATTTTAATTTTACTTTTTTTTTAAGTTGGTAAAGTCCAGTATTGAATATATTTACTCTTTTAAGTAAAAAACACTGTATGAAGTATTGTTTTCTAAATCATGTTATGCAGATTCGAAGTTGTTATATACTAGGATGAGTCAGACTGGAAGATGTGAGACTATGGCTAAAAAAAATGAAGCTGTACAGAAGGCAGATAAATATGCAAATAAGAAAGTATCCATACAAGTTCAATGTAAGGAAAACTGCATTGTCAGCAATGATCAAAATGTAGAAATCTAGTCTGAAAGAAGTAAAAGGTATCACTCTGAAGGATTTATACCTTCTTTCTCACTTCTTCAAATTTAGTTATATTGCAACTCCTGTACCCCACATAAAAAGGGAACAGGAAAGCAAAGGAAATTTTACCAATAACACAATCTTGAATTCTTATGAGTCAAATGTTATTCATAGTTAAAATCATAATTCTGCGGCACTGTCAGTTGCATATTTTCATAGTATCAGCAGATGAGATGCTAGTTTAATTATGGGTGTATTGTGTTTAACAAGACAGGACTTCTTTCCACTCTGTCAGAATTACCAATAAACATATACAACTAATGAAATATTTTCCTCTGTCTAAATTAAAACGTCTTCCACAAATCATTATATTTCAGCTGTAGTGCTTCCACAAATCTATGGTTACGTCATTTCCTACTATGCAACTGTTAAAGCAAGCTTGGTACTTTTGAAATGGCTATGATGTAAACTGTGTAAGCACATCCAATAGTTTTTGACCTTGTATGATGAGACTACTTCCTGAATCATCTGTAAGTCTGCCCATCATGTCATTTTCAACACCTTGTTCTATGCACCATTAGGATACAAGTACTCTTTGTGGGATTTGCACAAAAATAGAGACTTATCTTAATTACTAATAATACCAACAGTCAAATATTCTGTAACCAGACTACAGAAAGAACTATGGAATACAGAAAGTGTAATAAATATTTCAAAATATGTGATAAATTAGTACGGCTGCTGTTTACACAGGAACTTGAACTGAGCTTGTGTTCCCAAACCAGCTTTTCTTTAAATGTCATGCTAACATTTACACTGTAAAATGAGGCATTTGTAAAAAACTCCAGTTCATTAAACCTTTCTGTCTCTATAGTCAATTGTTATGTCACAAGGGGATGTCATTCCATTAGAAACTAAATTGGTGCTCTTTCAAAATATACCCATTGTGACTGAGGGCCTCTCAGAATTCTGATACTATGGAGTAAGTATATTTGAAGTGGCATTATTAGATAATGTTCAAAGATCAAAAATGGAACATTTCCTTGTGATGTACACTTGCAGAATTTATAATCATTTAATTATTTTCTTATATACCATCTGCTTCTTCTTTGTCTTGTTTTATTTTGCCATTTATTATAACTTTCTGTTCTTTTCTGCAATGTTTTTCTTATGACTTTCTTTTCTTATTTCTTGCTCACTTTGCTCACTCTCTTAATTCCTTTTTCATCTGTAGAGATCACCAGCTATGTTATGCACAGGTGACATTTTTCCTGATGTAGGCAGGAAAGGAAAAGGAAGGAAGATAATAATATAACATAAATGCAAAATATGTAGGGAAAGTGTATATGTGTGAGATAGGGTGTGTGTGTGGGTGTGTGTGTGTGTGTGTGTGTGTGTGTGTGTGTGTGTGTGTGTGTGTGTGTGTGTGTGTGTGTGTG
>NC_056746.1:987264344-987271844 GCF_019279795.1 Protopterus annectens | reverse complement strand
ATGCAAAATATCTTCTTTTCTTCCTTTTTTTTCCTTCTACTTCATCCTTTCTCTTTGTCTTTGTCTCATTCATCACATATCCTAATCTTAATTTTCCTTTTTATGGTACCTTTACTTTGATTTTTCTTTACTAATTTTTCTCACAGTTCTTTTATATTTATTGTCCAATATTTTGCATTTTCTGCACAGAAACTAGATTGTGAGTGTAAAAGGGTCCTTGCTACAGAAAAATTGTTTTTTTTAGCTTTTCTTGGTTAGGGGTCTTCACAGCAGAACTCTGATCCACTAATGATTAGCAGTAGATTTTTTACGGGTGCCAAGGTGCCAGCTCGACGCCCAACCTTCAACGAAGGCACGCCCATTCTATGCATGTCATTCTAATGCCACTCGACCGCAGGGGGGACATGCAAACTTCACACAGAAGGTGCTCCAGCCAAGAATCGAATGGGAGAACCTCTTGCTGTTAGGCAACAACGTTACTGCTGCACCAACATAAATAAGTTAAATACACATACATTTCTGCTTACTCGATTTACAGTAATCAGCTGCTTGCATATCATCAGTCTCACCCAAGAATAACTGTGGATATGTGCCAAAACACACACCTCCTCTGAGGATCCTCCCTCTCTTTGCTATCAAGTACCTGAGTGATCCAAATGAAAAAACAAATTTCCTAAGGGTGTAGATCCAAGAACAAGAATATAAGTGCAATTGTTATAAAGAATCAGGTTAGAGCTAGAGAATTGGTACAAAAGCTATCCTACAGAAAATTGCACTATTCACAGTAATATGCAGCCATAATGGAGCACAGACATAGTATATAACAGTAGAAATATGGAAATAAAGGGTCTATATTAAATCAGCAAATGCTTAAAATAGTGAATGCTGATTTACTGACCCTTTAACAGTGAAAGCTTGAAATCCCGAAGACACGGAACAGCGTTTTTTTTCCCACAGAAGAAAATCTCTCGGCCATTTTCAGGACTTTGCCATTTCCTCCACTGTGGTGCGATCTCAAAGTTGGTATAGTTAGGTATGGGGGTGTAGGGGACACAGCCCCCACTTTTTTTTTTTTTTTTTGTGAAACAGCAATTTTTTTTCCTGGGAAAAAAAATCGTTGTTCCATTTCTTCAGTATTTCAAGCTTTCACTTTTAAAGGGTCGATAAATCAGCATTTGCTATTTTAAGAGTTCGCTGATTTAACATAGACCCAAAATAAATAGTGCTAGTATCCTTGTATATAATGAAGTAGTTTGTGTCAATAATACTCAAGTAAAAGCATAGCTGCCATAGCTATCAAACTTCATTAATGTTAGTATACCTCTACAAAATGCAGTGATTGGGATAAATATTCATGCAAAAGCAGTTATGCAGTAGGTACTGAACTATAAGTGTTAATTACATTGTAACCTGAATGTAAATGTTGGTTTGACATGTAATTTAGAAGGTAATCAAGTTTGTAAATGCTTTGCAAAATGGTTGCTACCTCTTCACCCAGGTATTGACTGAAACAAGTCCTGAGAGTGGTCCACTCATTTGGTTAGCAAAGTAAAATAAATAAATAATAATACATAAGGAAATCTTTGTAAGATATTTATACCCACATTAAACGGAAAATATGAATTAAGCAACCAGGAAGTAAGACAGCTACAGCAAGAAGCAACGATGGAACGTAGCTAGGAACCGGCTCCAAACTACGACAAAGTGAAACAGATGTTCGGTGCTGGTACTCTAATAAATGAAATGTTGACCCAAAACTGTTGCCAGACGTGGCATGTGAAAACACACTCACTCGACTTGCAAAAATAAAAGGCAGAATGCCCTTTAAAAAACAGAACAAAGCCAAATGCAGGAACAGAAGACTGTTGCTTTCACAGTCACATAAGTATGGATGTAGAAAAACCAAAATCCAAGGCTTAAAAGCTGAATCCTTTAATGAACATCAATAACCGAAAACAGAAGCACTAGTTGAGCGCTTTCATCTGCACCAACGCAGACTTCCTCAGAACTCCTCAGTTCTGAGGAAGTCTGCGTTGGTGCAGATGAAAGCGCTCAACTAGTGCTTCTGTTTTCGGTTATTGATGTTCATTAAAGGATTCAGCTTTTAAGCCTTGGATTTTGGTTTTTCTACATCCATACTTATGTGACTGTGAAAGCAACAGTCTTCTGTTCCTGCATTTGGCTTTGTTCTGTTTTTTAAAGGGCATTCTGCCTTTTATTTTTGCAAGTCGAGTGAGTGTGTTTTCACATGCCACGTCTGGCAACAGTTTTGGGTCAACATTTCATTTATACCCACATGCAGTTATACAATTTCCCCCACAGAACAGGCAGCCAGGATGTAGAGTTTGCTTGAAATTCAAAGGCAAAGGTTCATGTCCATTGAAAGTTGCCATTTAGCCTGTCCCTTCAGGGTACCTCCGCTTTATGTAGCTATTTAATAGTGATAATGTACAGATAGTCTTAATTCTCCCTAGATTATGTGAAAAATTCTAAATAATTGCAAACAGTGATAGAAATCTCTAGGTTTTTATGGATGGGATTGCCTGCTGGGTTGTTTTATGTATCTTAACTCAAGAAAATTTATAAAGAAAGTATTTTATTTAGGTTATGTAGTTAAGCTTTTTTCTGTTTCATTTGGTTTTATTTTCCTTATCCTCTTTTATTAATATTTTCTTCCTTAGATGGAAAAAAGATTATTTCCAGGTTGTGAAATATGGATGAATGCCTAAAAGGCAATCTAAGTAAGCAATGATTTATGATGAAAAATTAATACAAAGTTGTTATTGACATATTCACTGATAATCAAAGAATAAAAATGATTAAAAAATTGGGGAGGCCACTGTGGTGCAGTGGTTAGCATTGTCGCCTCACAGCAAGAGTTTCTCTGGTTCAATTCTTGACTGAGGCATCTTCTGTGTGGAGTGTGCATGTTCTCCCTGGGGTTTCTCTGGGTGCTCTGGTTTCCTCCCACATTCCAAAGACTTAGGTGTATTGGACATTCTAAATTGGCCATTGCTGTGAATGAGTGGTACAGATGAACTACCATGGCAGGGCTAGCCACATAGCAGTGTAAAACCTTGGCTCAAGATGATTGCCACTGTTGAAGTGTCACCCCAACCCCATGTTCAAAAAAAGGGGAAAAAGCATGTTGAAGATGGATAAATCAAAGATTAAAAATGAATGAAGATGGCTATTTTTTTTGTCTTTGTGTTTAGAAAATACTTTATTCTGATACCACAAAACAGTATGACAACAACACAGAGCAATATATCTACTATAGCTTCACACAGTTATTAAAACAACCTTAAACAATAACAAATGTCTCAGCTATCATTGAATTGAATTAAAATAAACAATATACATGCTCCAAAATTCTGACCTTCTTTTGCTGAAATCCTTAATTTGTGAAATAAATGAAGAGACATGGACACATCAACAGTTTTATAACATTCCCAATAAGAAAACATAAATATAAGATGTGCAGACACTATTGTTCTAATCCGGAAGTATTCTATCAGGGGTTCCTATAAAATGATCAAAGACACATTCTTTTGAATGTATCTTGATTGAACTTAAAAGCACAAAAGGCAAAATAGCGAAATGGTATATAAACAAATTCTTTCCCTGGGAAAGAAATCACTTGGCCGCTTCCATTACTTTGCCATTTCCGTGACTGTTGTGCGATCTCTGAGTTGGTATATTTAAGTAGGGGGGGTGGTAGGTACAGCCCCCCACATCAGGGGGTGTGGGGGGTGAAGCCCCTCACTTTATGTAATGTTTTGCAATTTTTTTTTTGTGGAACAGCAATATTTTTCCCTTGGAAAAAATCGATGTTCTAAGCATTCAAGATTGTAAGCTTTCACTTACATGGCTTCGATAAATCATCGTTCACTTTTTTAAGCATTCAATGATTTAACATAGACCTGTCAGCACTATGAAGTTGTGGACCCCTATACCAAATGTCCAAAATTTGATGTTCTATGCAGTGGTTAGGGAATCATTAAAGCCCATGCCATGCTGTGAGTTATTCTATTACAAAGTACTTGTGTATACAGACATGTTAGGTGAATATAACTGACCCCTGATGATTGAAAATTCTAGCATTTGCAATTTTTTGTTATACCTCCTGGTGGGAAGAATAATCAATGTTATGTGCCATTGCTAGAATAGTTTAATGTAAGTGAACCTAGCCATCAATGGTCAGTACTGATCTAATCAGCTACTAATACATACTTCCCCTTCCTCTGACATGACTTTGTCATCTAACCGCAGATTTGAATCTGCTTAAGTTCCCTAAAAGTAGTTCTACTTTGCCATTGAGTGTCTATCATACAAGGTTGCCAGTGTTATTCATAAGACCTTAATCATCTCCCATTCCTTATCCTTGATCCATGTGTCCTCTTTCATGGTCATTAGGCTGTCACCCCAATGTGTTAATTTCAGGGTGCAATCCCTTATTAGATAAAATTGTCACCAACATTGTGTAATATGAGGACAAAGCTCTTTCAACTAATCCCTTTTGCAGACTGTGTTCTAAATCTGATACCCATAATGTGTCAGCATCTATTCAGCAGTCCCATCATATAGGTTTGCAGTTGACTTGGATGTTAGGGTCGTTTCATTGTAGCATATTGTTGATAAGATCTCCTTGTCCCCAATTTTACTTCCTTTCCCTCCCATTCATACCAGTGTTCAAGCCTTCCTGGATCCCAAATTCTAGTCGGTGAAGGTTTGGTGAAGTGCCTGACAAATATTTCCACATTACACCATACCAATTTTGTTGGCTTCTTCATTTCTATATAGTTCCATTCAATAACTGCTTTCCCATATTCTTGAAGATCAGGTTCTTCAAACTCCCTTGTTTTGTAGAGAGATACATAATTTTCCTACTAATTCTATGTTTCTTACCATCCCAATTTAAATTAAGCATTAGTTTCCAGGTCGTCTTCATATGGGAGGAGTAAATTAGATGTGGAAGATGTCTCTAAATAAACAGGATTCTAGGTAGAATTAACACTTTTTTCCACTTGAATTCTACTGAGAAAATATAGCTTCCTCCTACATCTGGCAAAGGACTTTTCCACAAAACTTAATATAGAAAGAAAATTTAGTCCACATTTAATACATTTCCTAGGTATGTCATTTCTAGTACTGTTTTAACTGTGTAAAGGAGAAATACATTCTCCTCCAACTGTGCATTCAGAGTCAGCAGTATTGGCCTTGAAGCCCATGATTTTAGCAATTGCCTCCAGTTCTTCCACAATCAATAATTGGGTACTGGGGGTTACTTAATCATATACACAATCGTCTGAAAACTAGGCAGTAAATGTGTGCTCCTTCAACCCTAATGGGATAACAAATGATTTGTATTTTTGGCATAGGTATTTGTCTGTCACTTGCATTGCTATGTCAAAGAGGAGTGAGTATAAGCGACAGCTTTGCCTTGTCCCTCTATAAATATTATTGGGGTCAGATAAAGCCCTATTTATATAGACTTACTCTGATAGATTCTTACCCAGCAATTGTATCCATTCTATAAAAACAGGTCCAAACTGATAATATCTTAGCATGTCCATTACAAACAGCTATGGCAGGATATGGAAGACTTTATATAAAATCTACAGCCTGCCTTGTTGCTTTAGCTGACAAGCCCATTTGTATATTCAGCCAAATCCTCAGTGTATTAGGTGCCCCAAGTCTTCCCTTAATCATGGGCTAATTACCTCAGATCCCTTTCCATTCTTAATGCAAGTAAATTGAAAAAAAATCTTTAAATCATTGTTGAGTAGAAAGATGTCTGTAATTAGCTGCTACAGATAAATCTTTTGCTGGTTTGGGTAATATCAGTACCTGTTACACTAGCAGGGAAGCTCCTTGCTTTAAAGGCATGTTTATACAGGCAAACAAGGGGGTATCTTAATTGTCTATGAAATTCTTTATAGAAATCTAAGCCAAACCTGTAAGACCACAGAGCCATCCCAGTAACTAACCTGTCAATGGCAAATATTATTTCTTGCTCCATGATTGGCACACACAGTGTATTCATATCATGCACCTGAATAAAGGGGGTAGTGAACAAAACAGCTTCCCCCTTCTCCTTTCAATATTCCTCCTTCCATGCCTGGTTGATTATTTGTCAGTCTGTCTGAACATTCTCCTTCTTGCTTTTCCTTTTTGTTTTTACTGGTTGGTTTTTCAGTGACGTTCTCACGCATTGTTTTAGTTTGTTGTTTGGGATATTTTTGCAGTGACCCTAATGATAATGGACACCAGCTGGGTATAACAGCCCTGTGTTTCTAATGCTTAGTCAAACACTCTACATGTGCTGTGCTGATGAGGTCATAACAAGGCCGAAATATGCATATCCACAGCTAGTGGGGTTTGGCTTTATTGGCCTGAAATTGTCCATTAAAATGATGAAACAAGTCATGGGCATTCAGAATTGTCATTGAGCTGAAACACCTGATGTTCATAAGGTTCATTTGCATATATCCCATGTGCCTCTGACACAAGAGGTTTGGGAGGTCACTCAGTGGAAGTTCTAACTTTGCTAGAGTTTTCATTTTTATTTTTACTGGTTGGTTTTTAAGTGACCTTCTCACTCATTGGTTTATTTTTTTTGTCTTATATAATTTTAATAATTGAGTTTGTTTAATGAGCCTTACATTTCTATGCTATTAACTTATTAGAAGTGATACCAAAGGCCCGATGAAATAACCTATTACTTTTACACTTTTCATGTATTTCTAAATACTGGAGTTGTTTAATTGTTTTCTTTATGCCTGTAATCTGCCATTGAGTGTCTTGATTTCTAAATCTTCTAGTTTCAGACTCTTTCTCCAGTGTGTGATATTGATTGATCAACATAGTTATCTCCATATTATGGTAATCTCTGCATTTTTGTAGTTCCTTTGAGTATGTCCTATATTTCTGTTTGAAACATTCCTAGAAAACAAAGACATTATCTCTCTGGGGTTTGTAAAATATCTAGAAGGTGCTTATTGTCTTTGAAAAGGCTAATACTGTATCCCATTTTGCAATAAAAATGGGGTAAATCTCCACTGCATTTTTCATGCCCCTATTGTTCTCTGCATGAATCTAAGGGTGACCATGGTATGATATGAGAGGGCATTTGGATAGATTTGCACTGCTTGCATTGCTGGCAATATCCTTGCACTCCCTAACCAATAATTTAAACTAAAGGCTAAACCTAAGGTATAGTACATATAATCTCATTGTGCTGGGTTTAATGATCTCTATGCATATAGCAGTGAAAACTCTTTCATGGGATCCATGAAGGTCTTGGCATTCTGGAGGTACTCTAGATGTTCCACTAATGACATGGTCAATCACAGAGTCCACCACCACAATAAAGTTCTCCTATTAATATTCTATATACTGGGGACCAAAGGGCTCTATACCTATCTTTAAATGTAGTGAAACATTACCGGGTTATTCTCACTGGGGCCATAAAAGATGGGATAGATCAGATACCCTCAT